>NC_072419.2:632391-938586 GCF_028858775.2 Pan troglodytes | reverse complement strand
GTGTAGATATTTCCATGTTTATATAGATGGCAGTGTAGATATTTTCTTGTTTATGTACATGGCGTTGTAGATAACTACATGTTTAAAGAGATGGCGGTGTGTATATTTCCATGTTGATGGAGATAGCGGTGTAGATATTTCCATGTTTATAGAGATAGCGGTGTAGTTATTTCCATGTTTATAGAGATAGCGGTGTAGATATTTCCATGTTTCTACAGATGACTGTGTAGATATTTCCATGTTTGTACAGATGGCAGTGTAGATATTTCCATGTTTATAGAGATAGATGTGTAGGTATTTTCATGTTTATACATATTGCGGTGGAGATTTGTCCATGTTTATACAGATAGCAATGGAGATATTTCCACGTTAATACACATAGCGGTGTAGATATTTCCATGTTTATACAGATAGCGTTGTAGATATTTCCATGTTTATACAGATGGCTGTTCCGATATATCCATGTTTATACAGAGTTGTCTGTAGATATTTCCATGTTTATATAGGTGACAGTGCAGATATTTCCATGTTTATACAGATGGCTGTGTAGATATTTCCATGTTTATACAGATGACTTTGTAGGTATTTCCATGTTTATACAGATGGCGGTGTAGATATTTCCATGTTTATAGAGATAGCTGTGTAGATATTTCCATGTTTACACAGATAGCGGTTTAGATATTTCCATGTTTATACAGATCGCGGGGTAGATATTTCCATGTTTATACCGATAGCGGTGTAGATATTTCCATGTTTATACAGATCGCGGTGTAGATATTTCCATGTTTATACCGATAGCGGTGTAGATATTTCCATGTTTATACAAATGACGGTGTAGATATTTCCATGTTTATAGAGATGGCGGTGTAGATAGTTCCATGTTTATAGAGATAGCGGTGTAGATATATCAATGTTCATAGAGACAGCAGTGAGGATATTTCCATGTTTATACTGATAGCAGTGTAGATATTTCCAATTTTACAGAGATAGCGGTTTAGATATTTCATATTTGTACAGAGAGCGGTGTACATATTTCCATGTTTATACAGATTGCGGTGTAGATATTTCCATGTTTATACAGATAGCGGTGTAGATATTTCCACGTTTATACAGATGGCGGTGTAGATATTTCCATCTTTCTACAAATGGCAGTGTAGATATTTCCATGTTTATAGAGATGGCGGTGTAGATATTTCCATGTTTATATAGATGGCAGTGTAGATATTTTCTTGTTTATGTAGATGGCGTTGTAGATACCTCCATGTTTAAAGAGATGGCCATGTGTATATTTCCATGTTGATGGAGATAGCGGTGTAGATATTTCCATGTTTATAGAGATAGCGGTGTAGTTATTTCTATGTTTATAGAGATAGCGGTGTAGATATTTCCATGTTTCTACAGATGACTGTGTAGATATTTCCATGTTTGTACAGATGGCAGTGTAGATATTTCCATGTTTATAGAGATAGAAGTGTAGATATTTTCATGTTTATACATATTGCGGTGGAGATTTGTCCTTGTTTATACAGATAGCAATGGAGATATTTCCACGTTAACACACATAGCGGTGTAGATATTTCCATGTTTATACAGATAGCGTTGTAGATATTTCCATGTTTATACAGATGGCTGTGCCGATATTTCCATGTTTATACAGAGTTCTCTG
This sequence comes from Pan troglodytes, assembly GCF_028858775.2. Lineage (NCBI taxonomy): Eukaryota > Metazoa > Chordata > Mammalia > Primates > Hominidae > Pan > Pan troglodytes. The sequence continues at coordinate 936,920 of NC_072419.2, read as the reverse complement.
TAGATATTTCCATGTTTATATAGATGACAGTGCAGATATTTCCAGGTTTATACAGATGGCTGTGTAGATATTTCCATGTTTATACAGATGGCTGTGTAGATATCTCCATGTTTATACAGATTACTTTGTAGGTATTTCCATGTTTATACAGATGGTGGTGTAGATATTTCCATGTTTATAGAGATAGCTGTGTAGATATTTCCATGTTTACACAGATAGCGGTTTAGATATTTCCATGTTTATACAGATCGCGGTGTAGATATTTCCATGTTTATACAGATAGCGGTTTAGATATTTCCATGTTTATACAGATGACGGTGTAGATATTTCCATGTTTATAGAGATGGCGGTGTAGATAGTTCCATGTTTATAGAGATAGCGGTGTAGATATATCAATGTTCATAGAGATAGCAGTGAGAATATTTCCATGTTTATACAGATAGCAGTGTAGATATTTCCACTTTTATAGAGATAGCGGTTTAGATATTTCATAATTATACAGAGAGCGGTGTAGATATTTCCATGTTTATACAGATTGCGGTGTAGATATTTCCATGTTTATGCAGATAGCGGTGTAGATATTTCCACGTTTATACAGATGACTGTGTAGATATTTCCATGTTTTTACAGATGGCAGTGTAGATATTTCCATGTTTATAGAGATAGAAGTGTAGGTATTTTCATGTTTATACATATTGCGGTGGAGATTTGTCCATGTTTATGCAGATAGCAATGGAGATATTTCCACGTTAATACACATAGCGGTGTAGATATTTCCATGTTTATACAGATAGCGTTGTAGATATTTCCATGTTTATACAGATGGCTGTGCCGATATTTCCATGTTTATACAGAGATCTCTGTAGATATTTCCATGTTTATATAGATGACAGTGCAGATATTTCCATGTTTATACAGATGGCTGTGTAGATATTTCCATGTTTATACAGATGGCTGTGTAGATATTTCAATGTTTATACAGATGACTTTGTAGGTATTTCCATGTTTATACAGATGGCGGTGTAGATATTTCCATGTTTATAGATATAGCTGTGTAGATATTTCCATGTTTACACAGATAGCGGTTTAGATATTTCCATGTTTATACAGATCGCGGTGTAGATATTTCCATGTTTATACAGATCGCGGTGTAGATATTTCCATGTTTATACAGATAGCGGTTTAGATATTTCCATGTTTATACAGATGACGGTGTAGATATTTCCATGTTTATAGAGATGGCGGTGTAGATAGTTCCATGTTTATAGAGATAGCGGTGTAGATATATCAATGTTCATAGAGATAGCAGTGAGGATATTTCCATGTTTATACAGATAGCAGTGTAGATATTTCCACTTTTATAGAGATAGCGGTTTAGATATTTCATATGTATACAGAGAGCGGTGTAGATATTTCCATGTTTATACAGATTGCGGTGTAGATATTTCCATGTTTATACAGATAGCTGTGTAGATATTTCCACGTTTATACAGATGGCGGTGTAGATATTTCCATCTTTCTACAAATGGCAGTGTAGATATTTCCATGTTTACAGAGATGGCGGTGTAGATATTTCCATGTTTATATAGATGGCAGTATAGATATTTTCTTGTTTATGTACATGGCGTTGTAGATAACTACATGTTTAAAGAGATGGCGGTGTGTATATTTCCATGTTGATGGAGATAGCGGTGTAGATATTTCCATGTTTATAGAGATAGCGGTGTAGTTATTTCCATGTTTATAGAGATAGCGGTGTAGATATTTCCATGTTTCTACAGATGACTGTGTAGATATTTCCATGTTTGTACAGATGGCAGTGTAGATATTTCCATGTTTATAGAGATAGATGTGTAGGTATTTTCATGTTTATACATATTGCGGTGGAGATTTGTCCATGTTTATACAGATAGCAATGGAGATATTTCCACGTTAATACACATAGCGGTGTAGATATTTCCATGTTTATACAGATAGCGTTGTAGATATTTCCATGTTTATACAGATGGCTGTTCCGATATATCCATGTTTATACAGAGTTCTCTGTAGATATTTCCATGTTTATATAGGTGACAGTGCAGATATTTCCATGTTTATACAGATGGCTGTGTAGATATTTCCATGTTTATACAGATGACTTTGTAGGTATTTCCATGTTTATACAGATGGCGGTGTAGATATTTCCATGTTTATAGAGATAGCTGTGTAGATATTTCCATGTTTACACAGATAGCGGTTTAGATATTTCCATGTTTATACAGATCGCGGGGTAGATATTTCCATGTTTATACCGATAGCGGTGTAGATATTTCCATGTTTATAGAGATGGCGGTGTAGATATTTCCATGTTTATAGAGATGGCGGTGTAGATATTTCCATGTTTATAGAGATAGCGGTGTAGATATATCAATGTTCATAGAGATAGCAGTGAGGATATTTCCATGTTTATACAGATAGCAGTGTAGATATTTCCACTTTTATAGAGATAGCGGTTTAGAGAGTTCTTATTTATACAGAGAGCGGTGTAGATATTTTCATGTTAATACAGATGGCGGTGTAGATATTTCCATGTTTATACAGATAGCGGTGTAGGTATTTCCACGTTTATACAGATGGCGGTGTAGATATTTCCATCTTTCTACAAATGGCAGTGTAGATATTTCCATGTTTATAGAGATGTCGGTGTAGATATTTCCATGTTTATATAGAAGGCAGTGTAGATATTTTCTTGTTTATGTAGATGGCGTTGTAGATACCTCCATGTTTAAAGAGATGGCAGTGTGTATATTTCCATGTTGATGGAGATAGCGGTGTAGATATTTCCATGTTTATAGAGATAGCGGTGTAGTTATTTTCATGTTTATAGAGATAGCGGTGTAGATATCTCCATGTTTCTACAGATGACTGTGTAGATATTTCCATGTTTGTACAGATGGCAGTGTAGATATTTCCATGTTTATAGAGATAGAAGTGTAGATATTTTCATGTTTATACATATTGCGGAGGAGATTTGTCCATGTTTATACAGATGGCAATGGAGATATTTCCACGTTAATACACATAGCGGTGTAGATATTTCCATGTTTATACAGATAGCGTTGTAGATATTTCCATGTTTATACAGATGGCTGTGCCGATATTTCCATGTTTATACAGAGTTCTCTGTAGATATTTCCATGTTTATATAGATGACAGTGCAGATATTTCCAGGTTTATACAGATGGCTGTGTAGATATTTCCGTGTTTATAGAGATGGCTGTGTAGATATTTCCATGTTTATACAGATGACTTTGTAGGTATTTCCATGTTTATACAGATGGCGGTGTAGATATTTCCATGTTTATAGAGATAGTTGTGTAGATATTTCCATGTTTACACAGATAGAGGTTTAGATATTTCCATGTTTATACAGATCGCGGTGTAGATATTTCCATGTTTATACAGATCGCGGTGTAGATATTTCCATGTTTATACCGATAGCGGTGTAGATATTTCCATGTTTATACAGATGACGGTGTACATATTTCCATGTTTATACAGATAGCGGTTTAGATATTTCCATGTTTATACAGATGACGGTGTAGATATTTCCATGTTTATAGAGATGGCGGTGTAGATAGTTCCATGTTTATAGAGATAGCGGTGTAGATATATCAATGTTCATAGAGATAGCAGTGAGGATATTTCCATGTTTATACAGATAGCAGTGTAGATATTTCCACTTTTATAGAGATAGCGGTTTAGATATTTCATATGTATACAGAGAGCGGTGTAGATATTTCCATGTTTATACAGATTGCGGTGTAGATATTTCCATGTTTATACAGATAGCTGTGTAGATATTTCCACGTTTATACAGATGGCGGTGTAGATATTTCCATCTTTCTACAAATGGCAGTGTAGATATTTCCATGTTTACAGAGATGGCGGTGTAGATATTTCCATGTTTATATAGATGGCAGTATAGATATTTTCTTGTTTATGTACATGGCGTTGTAGATAACTACATGTTTAAAGAGATGGCGGTGTGTATATTTCCATGTTGATGGAGATAGCGGTGTAGATATTTCCATGTTTATAGAGATAGCGGTGTAGTTATTTCCATGTTTATAGAGATAGCGGTGTAGATATTTCCATGTTTCTACAGATGACTGTGTAGATATTTCCATGTTTGTACAGATGGCAGTGTAGATATTTCCATGTTTATAGAGATAGATGTGTAGGTATTTTCATGTTTATACATATTGCGGTGGAGATTTGTCCATGTTTATACAGATAGCAATGGAGATATTTCCACGTTAATACACATAGCGGTGTAGATATTTCCATGTTTATACAGATAGCGTTGTAGATATTTCCATGTTTATACAGATGGCTGTTCCGATATATCCATGTTTATACAGAGTTGTCTGTAGATATTTCCATGTTTATATAGGTGACAGTGCAGATATTTCCATGTTTATACAGATGGCTGTGTAGATATTTCCATGTTTATACAGATGACTTTGTAGGTATTTCCATGTTTATACAGATGGCGGTGTAGATATTTCCATGTTTATAGAGATAGCTGTGTAGATATTTCCATGTTTACACAGATAGCGGTTTAGATATTTCCATGTTTATACAGATCGCGGGGTAGATATTTCCATGTTTATACCGATAGCGGTGTAGATATTTCCATGTTTATACAGATCGCGGTGTAGATATTTCCATGTTTATACCGATAGCGGTGTAGATATTTCCATGTTTATACAAATGACGGTGTAGATATTTCCATGTTTATAGAGATGGCGGTGTAGATAGTTCCATGTTTATAGAGATAGCGGTGTAGATATATCAATGTTCATAGAGACAGCAGTGAGGATATTTCCATGTTTATACTGATAGCAGTGTAGATATTTCCAATTTTACAGAGATAGCGGTTTAGATATTTCATATTTGTACAGAGAGCGGTGTACATATTTCCATGTTTATACAGATTGCGGTGTAGATATTTCCATGTTTATACAGATAGCGGTGTAGATATTTCCACGTTTATACAGATGGCGGTGTAGATATTTCCATCTTTCTACAAATGGCAGTGTAGATATTTCCATGTTTATAGAGATGGCGGTGTAGATATTTCCATGTTTATATAGATGGCAGTGTAGATATTTTCTTGTTTATGTAGATGGCGTTGTAGATACCTCCATGTTTAAAGAGATGGCCATGTGTATATTTCCATGTTGATGGAGATAGCGGTGTAGATATTTCCATGTTTATAGAGATAGCGGTGTAGTTATTTCTATGTTTATAGAGATAGCGGTGTAGATATTTCCATGTTTCTACAGATGACTGTGTAGATATTTCCATGTTTGTACAGATGGCAGTGTAGATATTTCCATGTTTATAGAGATAGAAGTGTAGATATTTTCATGTTTATACATATTGCGGTGGAGATTTGTCCTTGTTTATACAGATAGCAATGGAGATATTTCCACGTTAACACACATAGCGGTGTAGATATTTCCATGTTTATACAGATAGCGTTGTAGATATTTCCATGTTTATACAGATGGCTGTGCCGATATTTCCATGTTTATACAGAGTTCTCTGTAGATATTTCCATGTTTATATAGATGACAGTGCAGATATTTCCAGGTTTATACAGATGGCTGTGTAGATATTTCCATGTTTATACAGATGGCTGTGTAGATATCTCCATGTTTATACAGATTACTTTGTAGGTATTTCCATGTTTATACAGATGGTGGTGTAGATATTTCCATGTTTATAGAGATAGCTGTGTAGATATTTCCATGTTTACACAGATAGCGGTTTAGATATTTCCATGTTTATACAGATCGCGGTGTAGATATTTCCATGTTTATACAGATAGCGGTTTAGATATTTCCATGTTTATACAGATGACGGTGTAGATATTTCCATGTTTATAGAGATGGCGGTGTAGATAGTTCCATGTTTATAGAGATAGCGGTGTAGATATATCAATGTTCATAGAGATAGCAGTGAGAATATTTCCATGTTTATACAGATAGCAGTGTAGATATTTCCACTTTTATAGAGATAGCGGTTTAGATATTTCATAATTATACAGAGAGCGGTGTAGATATTTCCATGTTTATACAGATTGCGGTGTAGATATTTCCATGTTTATGCAGATAGCGGTGTAGATATTTCCACGTTTATACAGATGACTGTGTAGATATTTCCATGTTTTTACAGATGGCAGTGTAGATATTTCCATGTTTATAGAGATAGAAGTGTAGGTATTTTCATGTTTATACATATTGCGGTGGAGATTTGTCCATGTTTATGCAGATAGCAATGGAGATATTTCCACGTTAATACACATAGCGGTGTAGATATTTCCATGTTTATACAGATAGCGTTGTAGATATTTCCATGTTTATACAGATGGCTGTGCCGATATTTCCATGTTTATACAGAGATCTCTGTAGATATTTCCATGTTTATATAGATGACAGTGCAGATATTTCCATGTTTATACAGATGGCTGTGTAGATATTTCCATGTTTATACAGATGGCTGTGTAGATATTTCAATGTTTATACAGATGACTTTGTAGGTATTTCCATGTTTATACAGATGGCGGTGTAGATATTTCCATGTTTATAGATATAGCTGTGTAGATATTTCCATGTTTACACAGATAGCGGTTTAGATATTTCCATGTTTATACAGATCGCGGTGTAGATATTTCCATGTTTATACAGATCGCGGTGTAGATATTTCCATGTTTATACAGATAGCGGTTTAGATATTTCCATGTTTATACAGATGACGGTGTAGATATTTCCATGTTTATAGAGATGGCGGTGTAGATAGTTCCATGTTTATAGAGATAGCGGTGTAGATATATCAATGTTCATAGAGATAGCAGTGAGGATATTTCCATGTTTATACAGATAGCAGTGTAGATATTTCCACTTTTATAGAGATAGCGGTTTAGATATTTCATATGTATACAGAGAGCGGTGTAGATATTTCCATGTTTATACAGATTGCGGTGTAGATATTTCCATGTTTATACAGATAGCTGTGTAGATATTTCCACGTTTATACAGATGGCGGTGTAGATATTTCCATCTTTCTACAAATGGCAGTGTAGATATTTCCATGTTTACAGAGATGGCGGTGTAGATATTTCCATGTTTATATAGATGGCAGTATAGATATTTTCTTGTTTATGTACATGGCGTTGTAGATAACTACATGTTTAAAGAGATGGCGGTGTGTATATTTCCATGTTGATGGAGATAGCGGTGTAGATATTTCCATGTTTATAGAGATAGCGGTGTAGTTATTTCCATGTTTATAGAGATAGCGGTGTAGATATTTCCATGTTTCTACAGATGACTGTGTAGATATTTCCATGTTTGTACAGATGGCAGTGTAGATATTTCCATGTTTATAGAGATAGATGTGTAGGTATTTTCATGTTTATACATATTGCGGTGGAGATTTGTCCATGTTTATACAGATAGCAATGGAGATATTTCCACGTTAATACACATAGCGGTGTAGATATTTCCATGTTTATACAGATAGCGTTGTAGATATTTCCATGTTTATACAGATGGCTGTTCCGATATATCCATGTTTATACAGAGTTCTCTGTAGATATTTCCATGTTTATATAGGTGACAGTGCAGATATTTCCATGTTTATACAGATGGCTGTGTAGATATTTCCATGTTTATACAGATGACTTTGTAGGTATTTCCATGTTTATACAGATGGCGGTGTAGATATTTCCATGTTTATAGAGATAGCTGTGTAGATATTTCCATGTTTACACAGATAGCGGTTTAGATATTTCCATGTTTATACAGATCGCGGGGTAGATATTTCCATGTTTATACCGATAGCGGTGTAGATATTTCCATGTTTATAGAGATGGCGGTGTAGATATTTCCATGTTTATAGAGATGGCGGTGTAGATATTTCCATGTTTATAGAGATAGCGGTGTAGATATATCAATGTTCATAGAGATAGCAGTGAGGATATTTCCATGTTTATACAGATAGCAGTGTAGATATTTCCACTTTTATAGAGATAGCGGTTTAGAGAGTTCTTATTTATACAGAGAGCGGTGTAGATATTTTCATGTTAATACAGATGGCGGTGTAGATATTTCCATGTTTATACAGATAGCGGTGTAGGTATTTCCACGTTTATACAGATGGCGGTGTAGATATTTCCATCTTTCTACAAATGGCAGTGTAGATATTTCCATGTTTATAGAGATGTCGGTGTAGATATTTCCATGTTTATATAGAAGGCAGTGTAGATATTTTCTTGTTTATGTAGATGGCGTTGTAGATACCTCCATGTTTAAAGAGATGGCAGTGTGTATATTTCCATGTTGATGGAGATAGCGGTGTAGATATTTCCATGTTTATAGAGATAGCGGTGTAGTTATTTTCATGTTTATAGAGATAGCGGTGTAGATATCTCCATGTTTCTACAGATGACTGTGTAGATATTTCCATGTTTGTACAGATGGCAGTGTAGATATTTCCATGTTTATAGAGATAGAAGTGTAGATATTTTCATGTTTATACATATTGCGGAGGAGATTTGTCCATGTTTATACAGATGGCAATGGAGATATTTCCACGTTAATACACATAGCGGTGTAGATATTTCCATGTTTATACAGATAGCGTTGTAGATATTTCCATGTTTATACAGATGGCTGTGCCGATATTTCCATGTTTATACAGAGTTCTCTGTAGATATTTCCATGTTTATATAGATGACAGTGCAGATATTTCCAGGTTTATACAGATGGCTGTGTAGATATTTCCGTGTTTATAGAGATGGCTGTGTAGATATTTCCATGTTTATACAGATGACTTTGTAGGTATTTCCATGTTTATACAGATGGCGGTGTAGATATTTCCATGTTTATAGAGATAGTTGTGTAGATATTTCCATGTTTACACAGATAGAGGTTTAGATATTTCCATGTTTATACAGATCGCGGTGTAGATATTTCCATGTTTATACAGATCGCGGTGTAGATATTTCCATGTTTATACCGATAGCGGTGTAGATATTTCCATGTTTATACAGATGACGGTGTACATATTTCCATGTTTATAGAGATGGCGGTGTAGATATTTCCATGTTTATAGAGATAGTGGTGTAGATATATCAATGTTCATAGAGATAGCAGTGATGATATTTCCATGTTTATACAGATAGCAGTGTAGATATTTCCACTTTTATAGAGATAGCGGTTCAGATATTTCATATTTATACAGAGAGCGGTGTAGATATTTCCATGTTTATATAGATTGCTGTGTAGATATTTCCATGTTTATACAGATAGCGGTGTAGATATTTCCACGTTTATACAGATGGCGGTGTAGATATTTCCATCTTTCTACAAATGGCAGTGTAGATATTTCCATGTTTATAGAGATGGCGGTGTAGATATTTCCATGTTAATATACATGGCAGTGTAGATATTTTCTTGTTTGTGTAGATGGCGTTGTAGATACCTCCATGTTTAAAGAGATGGCGGTGTGTATATTTCCATGTTGATGGAGATAGCGGTGTAGATATTTCCATGTTTATACAGATAGCTGTGTAGATATTTCCATATTTACACAGATAGCGGTTTAGATATTTCCATGTTTATACATATCGCGGTGTAGATATTTCCATGTTTATACAGATCGCAGTGAAGATAATTCCATTTTTATACAGATTGCGGTGTAGATATTTCCATGTTTATACAGATAGCGGTGTAGATATTTCCACGTTTATACAGATGGCGGTGTAGATATTTCCATCTTTCTACAAATGGCAGTGTAGATATTTCCATGTTTATAGAGATGGCGGTGTAGATATTTCCATGTCTATACAGATGGCAGTGTAGATATTTTCTTGTTTATGTAGATGGCGTTGTAGATACCTCCATGTTTAAAGAGATGGCGGTGTGTATATTTCCATGTTGATGGAGATAGCAGTGTAGATATTTCCATGTTTATAGAGATAGCGGTGTATTTATTTCCATGTTTATAGAGATAGCGGTGTAGATATTTCCATGTTTCTACAGATAACTGTGTAGATATTTCCATGTTTGTACAGATGGCAGTGTAGATATTTCCATGTTTATAGAGATAGAAGTGTAGATATTTTCATGTTTATACATATTGCGGTGGAGATTTGTCCATGTTTATACAGATAGCAAAGGAGATATTTCCACGTTAATACACATAGCGGTGTAGATATTTCCATGTTTCTACAGATGACTGTGTAGATATTTCCATGTTTGTACAGATGGCAGTGTAGATATTTCCATGTTTATAGAGATAGAAGTGTAGATATTTTCATGTTTATACATATTGCGGTGGAGATTTGTCCATGTTTATACAGATAGCAAAGGAGATATTTCCACGTTAATACACATAGCGGTGTAGATATTTCCATGTTTATACAGATAGCGTTGTAGATATTTCCATGTTTATACAGATGGCTGTGCCGATATTTCCATGTTTATAGAGTGTTCTCTGTAGATATTTCCATGTTTATATAGATGACAGTGCAGATATTTCCAGGTTTATACAGATGGCTGTGTAGATATTTCCATGTTTATACAGACGGGTGTGTAGATATTTCCATGTTTATACAGATGACTTTGTAGGTATTTCCATGTTTGTACAGATGGCGGTGTAGATATTTCCATGTTTATAGAGGTAGCTGTGTAGATATTTCCATGTTTACACAGATAGTGGTTTAGATATTTAGATGTTTATACAGATCGCGGTGAAGATATTTCCATGTTTATACAGATCGCGGTGTAGATATTTCCATGGTTATACAGATAGCGGTGTGGATATTTCCATGTTTATACAGATGACGGTGTAGATATTTCCATGTTTATAGAGATGGCGGTGTAGATATTTCCATGTTTATAGAGATAGCGGTGTAGATATATCAATGTGCATAGAGATAGCAGTGAGGATATTTCCATGTTTATACAGATAGCAGTGTAGATATTTCCACTTTTATAGAGATAGCGGTTTAGATATTTCATATTTATACAGAGAGCGGTGTAGATATTTCCATGTTTATACAGATGGCTGTGTAGATATTTCCATGTTTATACAGATGGCTGTGTAGATATTTCCATGTTTATACAGATGACTTTGTAGGTATTTCCATGTTTATACAGATGGCGGTGTATATATTTCCATGTTTATAGAGATAGCTGTGTAGATATTTCCATGTTTACACAGATAGCGGTTTAGATATTTCCATGTTTATACAGATAGCAGTGTAGATATTTCCACTTTTATAGAGATAGCGGTTCAGATATTTCATATTTATACAGAGAGCGGTGTAGATACTTCCATGTTTATACAGATTGCGGTGTAGATATTTCCATGTTTATACAGATAGCGGTGTAGGTATTTCCACGTTTATACAGATGGCGGTGTAGATATTTCCATCTTTCTACAAATGGCAGTGTAGATATTTCCATGTTTATAAAGATGGCGGTGTAGATATTTCCATGTTTATATAGATGGCAGTGTAGATATTTTCTTGTTTATGTAGATGGCGTTGTAGATACCTCCATGTTTAAAGAGATGGCGGTGTGTATATTTCCATGTTGATGGAGATAGCGGTGTAGATATTTCCATGTTTATAGAGATAGCGGTGTAGTTATTTCCATGTTGATGGAGATAGCGGTGTAGATATTTCCATGTTTCTACAGATGACTGTGCAGATATTTCCATGTTTGTACAGATGGCAGTGTAGATATTTCCATGTTTATAGAGATAGAAGTGTAGATATTTTCATGTTTATACATATTGCGGTGGAGATTTGTCCATGTTTATACAGATAGCAATGGAGATGTTTCCACGTTAATACACATAGCGGTGTAGATATTTCCATGTTTATACAGATAGCGTTGTAGATATTTCCAAGTTTATACAGATGGCTGTGCCAATATTTCCATGTTTATACAGAGTTCTCTGTAGATATTTCCATGTTTATATAGATGACAGTGCAGATATTTCCAGGTTTATACAGATGGCTGTGTAGATATTTCCATGTTTATACAGATAGCTGTGTAGATATTACCATGTTTATACATATGACTTTGTAGGTATTTCCATGTTTATACAGATGGCGGTGTAGATATTTCCATGTTTACACAGATAGCGGTTTAGATATTTCCATGTTTATACAGATCGCGGTGTAGTTATTTCCATGTTTATACAGATCGCGGTGTAGATATTTCCATGTTTATACAGATAGCGGTGTAGATATTTCCATGTTTACACAGATGACGGTGTAGATATTTCCATGTTTATAGAGATGGCTGTGTAGATATTTCCATGTTTATAGAGATAGCGGTGTAGATATATCAATGTTCATAGAGATAGCAGTGAGGATATTTCCATGTTTATACAGATAGCAGCGTAGACATTTCCACTTTTATAGAGATAGCGGTTTAGATAGTTCATATTTATACAGAGAGCGGTGTAGATATTTTCATGTTAATACAGATTGCGGTGTAGATATTTCCATGTTTATACAGATAGCGGTGTAGGTATTTCCACGTTTATACAGATGGCGGTGTAGATATTTCCATCTTTCTACAAATGGCAGTGTAGATATTTCCATGTTTATAGAGATGGCGGTGTAGATATTTCCATGTTTATATAGATGGCAGTGTAGATATTTTCTTGTTTATGTAGATGGCGTTGTAGATACCTCCATGCTTAAAGAGATGGCGGTGTGTATATTTCCATGTTGATGGAGATAGCGGTGTAGATATTTCCATGTTTATAGAGATAGCGGTGTAGTTATTTCCATGTTTATAGAGATAGCGGTGTAGTTATCTCCATGTTTCTACAGATGACTGTGTAGATATTTCCATGTTTGTACAGATGGCAGTGTAGATATTTCCATGTTTATAGAGATAGAAGTGTAGATATTTTCATGTTTATACATATTGCGGTGGAGATTTGTCCATGTTTATACAGATAGCAATGGAGATACTTCCACGTTAATACACATAGCGGTGTAGATATTTCCATGTTTATACAGATAGCGTTGTAGATATTTCCATGTTTATACAGATGGCTCTCCCGATATTTCCATGTTTATACAGAGTTCTCTGTAGATATTTCCATGTTTATATAGATGACAGTGCAGATATTTCCAGGTTTATACACATGGCTGTGTAGATATTTCCATGTTTATACAGATGGCTGTGTAGATATTTCCATGTTTATACAGATGACTTTGTAGGTATTTCCATGTTTATACAGATGGCGGTGTAGATATTTCCATGTTTATAGTGATAGCTGTGTAGATATTTCCATGTTTACACAGATAGCGGTTTACATATTTACATGTTTATACAGATCGCGGTGTAGATATTTCCATGTTTATACAGATCGCGGTGTAGATATTTCCATGTTTATACAGATAGCGGTGTAGATATTTCCATGTTTATACAGATGACGGTGTAGGTATTTCCATGTTTATAGAGATGGCGGTGTAGATATTTCCATGTTTATAGAGATAGCGGTGTAGATATATCAATGTTCATAGAGATAGCAGTGAGGATATTTCCATGTTTATACAGATAGCAGTGTAGATATTTCCACTTTTATAGAGATAGCGGTTTAGATAGTTCATATTTATACAGAGAGCGGTGTAGATATTTTCATGTTAATACAGATTGCGGTGTAGATATTTCCATGTTTATACAGATAGCGGTGTAGGTATTTCCACGTTTATACAGATGGCGGTGTAGATATTTCCAACTTTCTACAAATGGCAGTGTAGATATTTCCATGTTTATAGAGATGGCGGTGTAGATATTTCCATGTTTATATAGATGGCAGTGTAGATATTTTCTTGTTTATGTAGATGGCGTTGTAGATACCTCCATGTTTAAAGAGATGGCAGTGTGTATATTTCCATGTTGATGGAGATAGCGGTGTAGATATTTCCATGTTTATAGAGATAGTGGTGTACTTATTTCCATGTTTATAGAGATAGCGGTGTAGATATCTCCATGTTTCTACAGATGACTGTGTAGATATTTCCATGTTTGTACAGATGGCAGTGTAGATATTTCCATGTTTATAGAGATAGAAGTGTAGATATTTTCATGTTTACACATATTGCGGTGGAGATTTGTCCATGTTTATACAGATAGCAATGGAGATATTTCCACGTTAATACACATAGCTGTGTAGATATTTCCATGTTTATACAGATAGCGTTGTAGATATTTCCATGGTTATACAGATGGCTGTGCCGATATTTCCATGTTTATACAGAGTTCTCTGTAGATATTTCCATGTTTATATAGATGACAGTGCAGATATTTCCAGGTTTATACAGATGGCTGTGTAGATATTTCCATGTTTATACAGATGGCTGTGTAGATATTTCCATGTTTATACAGATGACTTTGTAGGTATTTCCATGTTTATACAGATGGCGGTGTAGATATTTCCTTGTTTATAGAGATAGCTGTGTAGATATTTCCATGTTTACAAAGATATTTCCATGTTTATACAGATCGCGGTTTAGATATTTCCATGTTTATACAGATCGCGGTGTAGATATTTCCATGTTTATACCGATAGCGGTGTAGATATTTCCATGTTTATACAAATGACGGTGTAGATATTTCCATGTTTATAGAGATGGCGGTGTAGATAGTTCCATGTTTATAGAGATAGCGGTGTAGATATATCAATGTTCATAGAGACAGCAGTGAGGATATTTCCATGTTTATACTGATAGCAGTGTAGATATTTCCAATTTTATAGAGATAGCGGTTTAGATATTTCATATTTGTACAGAGAGCGGTGTACATATTTCCATGTTTATACAGATTGCGGTGTAGATATTTCCATGTTTATACAGATAGCGGTGTAGATATTTCCACGTTTATACAGATGGCGGTGTAGATATTTCCATCTTTCTACAAATGGCAGTGTAGATATTTCCATGTTTATAGAGATGGCGGTGTAGATATTTCCATGTTTATATAGATGGCAGTGTAGATATTTTCTTGTTTATGTAGATGGCGTTGTAGATACCTCCATGTTTAAAGAGATGGCCATGTGTATATTTCCATGTTGATGGAGATAGCGGTGTAGATATTTCCATGTTTATAGAGATAGCGGTGTAGTTATTTCCATGTTTATAGAGATAGCGGTGTAGATATTTCCATGTTTCTACAGATGACTGTGTAGATATTTCCAAGTTTGTACAGATGGCAGTGTAGATATTTCCATGTTTATAGAGATAGAAGTGTAGATATTTTCATGTTTATACATATTGCGGTGGAGATTTGTCCATGTTTATACAGATAGCAATGGAGATACTTCCACGTTAATACACATAGCGGTGTAGATATTTCCATGTTTATACAGATAGCGTTGTAGATATTTCCATGTTTATACAGATGGCTCTCCCGATATTTCCATGTTTATACAGAGTTCTCTGTAGATATTTCCATGTTTATATAGATGACAGTGCAGATATTTCCAGGTTTATACACATGGCTGTGTAGATATTTCCATGTTTTTACAGATGGCTGTGTAGATATTTCCATGTTTATACAGATGACTTTGTAGGTATTTCCATGTTTATACAGATGGCGGTGTAGATATTTCCATGTTTATAGTGATAGCTGTGTAGATATTTCCATGTTTACACAGATAGCGGTTTACATATTTCCATGTTTATACAGATCGCGGTGTAGATATTTCCATGTTTATACAGATCGCGGTGTAGATATTTCCATGTTTATACCGATAGCGGTGTAGATATTTCCATGTTTATACAGATGACGGTGTATATATTTCCATGTTTATAGAGATGGCGGTTTAGATATTTCCATGTTTATAGAGATAGCGGTGTAGATATATCAATGTTCATAGAGATAGCAGTGAGGATATTTCCATGTTTATACAGATAGCAGTGTAGATATTTCCACTTTTATAGAGATAGCGGTTTAGATAGTTCATATTTATACAGAGAGCGGTGTAGATATTTTCATGTTAATACAGATTGCGGTGTAGATATTTCCATGTTTATACAGATAGCGGTGTAGGTATTTCCACGTTTATACAGATGGCGGTGTAGATATTTCCAACTTTCTACAAATGGCAGTGTAGATATTTCCATGTTTATAGAGATGGCGGTGTAGATATTTCCATGTTTATATAGATGGCAGTGTAGATATTTTCTTGTTTATGTAGATGGCGTTGTAGATACCTCCATGTTTAAAGAGATGGCAGTGTGTATATTTCCATGTTGATGGAGATAGCGGTGTAGATATTTCCATGTTTATAGAGATAGTGGTGTACTTATTTCCATGTTTATAGAGATAGCGGTGTAGATATCTCCATGTTTCTACAGATGACTGTGTAGATATTTCCATGTTTGTACAGATGGCAGTGTAGATATTTCCATGTTTATAGAGATTGAAGTGTAGATATTTTCATGTTTACACATATTGCGGTGGAGATTTGTCCATGTTTATACAGATAGCAATGGAGATATTTCCACGTTAATACACATAGCTGTGTAGATATTTCCATGTTTATACAGATAGCGTTGTAGATATTTCCATGTTTATACAGATGGCTGTGCCGATATTTCCATGTTTATACAGAGTTCTCTGTAGATATTTCCATGTTTATATAGATGACAGTGCAGATATTTCCAGGTTTATACAGATGGCTGTGTAGATATTTCCATGTTTATACAGATGGCTGTGTAGATATTTCCATTTTTATACAGATGACTTTGTAGGTATTTCCATGTTTATACAGATGGCGGTGTAGATATTTCCTTGTTTATAGAGATAGCTGTGTAGATATTTCCATGTTTACAAAGATATTTCCATGTTTATACAGATCGCGGTTTAGATATTTCCATGTTTATACAGATCGCGGTGTAGATATTTCCATGTTTATACCGATAGCGGTGTAGATATTTCCATGTTTATACAAATGACGGTGTAGATATTTCCATGTTTATAGAGATGGCGGTGTAGATAGTTCCATGTTTATAGAGATAGCGGTGTAGATATATCAATGTTCATAGAGACAGCAGTGAGGATATTTCCATGTTTATACTGATAGCAGTGTAGATATTTCCAATTTTACAGAGATAGCGGTTTAGATATTTCATATTTGTACAGAGAGCGGTGTACATATTTCCATGTTTATACAGATTGCGGTGTAGATATTTCCATGTTTATACAGATAGCGGTGTAGATATTTCCACGTTTATACAGATGGCGGTGTAGATATTTCCATCTTTCTACAAATGGCAGTGTAGATATTTCCATGTTTATAGAGATGGCGGTGTAGATATTTCCATGTTTATATAGATGGCAGTGTAGATATTTTCTTGTTTATGTAGATGGCGTTGTAGATACCTCCATGTTTAAAGAGATGGCCATGTGTATATTTCCATGTTGATGGAGATAGCGGTGTAGATATTTCCATGTTTATAGAGATAGCGGTGTAGTTATTTCTATGTTTATAGAGATAGCGGTGTAGATATTTCCATGTTTCTACAGATGACTGTGTAGATATTTCCATGTTTGTACAGATGGCAGTGTAGATATTTCCATGTTTATAGAGATAGAAGTGTAGATATTTTCATGTTTATACATATTGCGGTGGAGATTTGTCCATGTTTATACAGATAGCAATGGAGATATTTCCACGTTAACACACATAGCGGTGTAGATATTTCCATGTTTATACAGATAGCGTTGTAGATATTTCCATGTTTATACAGATGGCTGTGCCGATATTTCCATGTTTATACAGAGTTCTCTGTAGATATTTCCATGTTTATATAGATGACAGTGCAGATATTTCCAGGTTTATACAGATGGCTGTGTAGATATTTCCATGTTTATACAGATGGCTGTGTAGATATCTCCATGTTTATACAGATTACTTTGTAGGTATTTCCATGTTTATACAGATGGTGGTGTAGATATTTCCATGTTTATAGAGATAGCTGTGTAGATATTTCCATGTTTACACAGATAGCGGTTTAGATATTTCCATGTTTATACAGATCGCGGTGTAGATATTTCCATGTTTATACAGATAGCGGTTTAGATATTTCCATGTTTATACAGATGACGGTGTAGATATTTCCATGTTTATAGAGATGGCGGTGTAGATAGTTCCATGTTTATAGAGATAGCGGTGTAGATATATCAATGTTCATAGAGATAGCAGTGAGAATATTTCCATGTTTATACAGATAGCAGTGTAGATATTTCCACTTTTATAGAGATAGCGGTTTAGATATTTCATAATTATACAGAGAGCGGTGTAGATATTTCCATGTTTATACAGATTGCGGTGTAGATATTTCCATGTTTATGCAGATAGCGGTGTAGATATTTCCACGTTTATACAGATGACTGTGTAGATATTTCCATGTTTTTACAGATGGCAGTGTAGATATTTCCATGTTTATAGAGATAGAATTGTAGGTATTTTCATGTTTATACATATTGCGGTGGAGATTTGTCCATGTTTATGCAGATAGCAATGGAGATATTTCCACGTTAATACACATAGCGGTGTAGATATTTCCATGTTTATACAGATAGCGTTGTAGATATTTCCATGTTTATACAGATGGCTGTGCCGATATTTCCATGTTTATACAGAGATCTCTGTAGATATTTCCATGTTTATATAGATGACAGTGCAGATATTTCCATGTTTATACAGATGGCTGTGTAGATATTTCCATGTTTATACAGATGGCTGTGTAGATATTTCAATGTTTATACAGATGACTTTGTAGGTATTTCCATGTTTATACAGATGGCGGTGTAGATATTTCCATGTTTATAGATATAGCTGTGTAGATATTTCCATGTTTACACAGATAGCGGTTTAGATATTTCCATGTTTATACAGATCGCGGTGTAGATATTTCCATGTTTATACAGATCGCGGTGTAGATATTTCCATGTTTATACAGATAGCGGTTTAGATATTTCCATGTTTATACAGATGACGGTGTAGATATTTCCATGTTTATAGAGATGGCGGTGTAGATAGTTCCATGTTTATAGAGATAGCGGTGTAGATATATCAATGTTCATAGAGATAGCAGTGAGGATATTTCCATGTTTATACAGATAGCAGTGTAGATATTTCCACTTTTATAGAGATAGCGGTTTAGATATTTCATATGTATACAGAGAGCGGTGTAGATATTTCCATGTTTATACAGATTGCGGTGTAGATATTTCCATGTTTATACAGATAGCTGTGTAGATATTTCCACGTTTATACAGATGGCGGTGTAGATATTTCCATCTTTCTACAAATGGCAGTGTAGATATTTCCATGTTTACAGAGATGGCGGTGTAGATATTTCCATGTTTATATAGATGGCAGTATAGATATTTTCTTGTTTATGTACATGGCGTTGTAGATAACTACATGTTTAAAGAGATGGCGGTGTGTATATTTCCATGTTGATGGAGATAGCGGTGTAGATATTTCCATGTTTATAGAGATAGCGGTGTAGTTATTTCCATGTTTATAGAGATAGCGGTGTAGATATTTCCATGTTTCTACAGATGACTGTGTATATATTTCCATGTTTGTACAGATGGCAGTGTAGATATTTCCATGTTTATAGAGATAGATGTGTAGGTATTTTCATGTTTATACATATTGCGGTGGAGATTTGTCCATGTTTATACAGATAGCAATGGAGATATTTCCACGTTAATACACATAGCGGTGTAGATATTTCCATGTTTATACAGATAGCGTTGTAGATATTTCCATGTTTATACAGATGGCTGTTCCGATATATCCATGTTTATACAGAGTTCTCTGTAGATATTTCCAGGTTTATACAGATGGCTGTGTAGATATTTCCATGTTTATACAGATGGCTGTGTAGATATTTCCATGTTTATACAGATGACTTTGTAGGTATTTCCATGTTTATACAGATGGCGGTGTAGATATTTCCACGTTTATAGAGATAGCTGTGTAGATATTTCCATGTTTACACAGATAGCGGTTTAGATATTTCCATGTTTATACAGATCGCGGTGTAGATATTTCCATGTTTATACAGATCGCGGTGTAGATATTTCCATGTTTATACAGATAGCGGTTTTGATATTTCCATGTTTATACAGATGACGGTGTAGATATTTACATGTTTATAGAGAAGGCGGCGTAGATAGTTCCATGTTTATAGAGATAGCGGTGTAGATATATCAATGTTCAAAGAGATAGCAGTGAGGATATTTCCATGTTTATACAGATAGCAGTGTAGATATTTCCACTTTTATAGAGATAGCGGTTCAGATATTTCATATTTATACAGAGAGCAGTGTAGATATTTCCATGTTTATACAGATTGCGGTGTAGATATTTCCATGTTTATACAGATAGCGGTGTAGATATTTCCACGTTTATACAGATGGCGGTGTAGATATTTCCATCTTTCTACAAATGGCAGTGTAGATATTTCCATGTTTATAGAGATGGCGGTGTAGATATTTCCATGTTTATATAGATGGCAGTGTAGATATTTTCTTGTTTATGTAGATGGCGTTGTAGATACCTCCATGTTTAAAGAGATGGCAGTGTGTATATTTCCATGTTGATGGAGATATCGGTGTAGATATTTCCATGTTTATAGAGATAGCGTTGTAGTTATTTCCATGTTTATAGAGATAGCGGTGTTGATATTTCCATGTTTCTACAGATGACTGTGTAGATATTTCCAAGTTTGTACAGATGGCAGTGTAGATATTTCCATGTTTATAGAGATAGAAGTGTAGATATTTTCATGTTTATACATATTGCGGTGGAGATTTGTCCATGTTTATACAGATAGCAATGGAGATACTTCCACGTTAATACACATAGCGGTGTAGATATTTCCATGTTTATACAGATAGCGTTGTAGATATTTCCATGTTTATACAGATGGCTCTCCCGATATTTCCATGTTTATACAGAGTTCTCTGTAGATATTTCCATGTTTATATAGATGACAGTGCAGATATTTCCAGGTTTATACACATGGCTGTGTAGATATTTCCATGTTTTTACAGATAGCTGTGTAGATATTACCATGTTTATACATATGACTTTGTAGGTATTTCCATGTTTATACAGATGGCGGTGTAGATATTTCCATGTTTACACAGATAGCGGTTTAGATATTTCCATGTTTATACAGATCGCGGTGTAGTTATTTCCATGTTTATACAGATCGCGGTGTAGATATTTCCATGTTTATACAGATAGCGGTGTAGATATTTCCATGTTTATACAGATGACGGTGTAGATATTTCCATGTTTATAGAGATGGCTGTGTAGATATTTCCATGTTTATAGAGATAGCGGTGTAGATATATCAATGTTCATAGAGATAGCAGTGAGGATATTTCCATGTTTATACAGATAGCAGCGTAGACATTTCCACTTTTATAGAGATAGCGGTTTAGATAGTTCATATTTATACAGAGAGCGGTGTAGATATTTTCATGTTAATACAGATTGCGGTGTAGATATTTCCATGTTTATACAGATAGCGGTGTAGGTATTTCCACGTTTATACAGATGGCGGTGTAGATATTTCCATCTTTCTACAAATGGCAGTGTAGATATTTCCATGTTTATAGAGATGGCGGTGTAGATATTTCCATGTTTATATAGATGGCAGTGTAGATATTTTCTTGTTTATGTAGATGGCGTTGTAGATACCTCCATGCTTAAAGAGATGGCGGTGTGTATATTTCCATGTTGATGGAGATAGCGGTGTAGATATTTCCATGTTTATAGAGATAGCGGTGTAGTTATTTCCATGTTTATAGAGATAGCGGTGTAGTTATCTCCATGTTTCTACAGATGACTGTGTAGATATTTCCATGTTTGTACAGATGGCAGTGTAGATATTTCCATGTTTATAGAGATAGAAGTGTAGATATTTTCATGTTTATACATATTGCGGTGGAGATTTGTCCATGTTTATACAGATAGCAATGGAGATACTTCCACGTTAATACACATAGCGGTGTAGATATTTCCATGTTTATACAGATAGCGTTGTAGATATTTCCATGTTTATACAGATGGCTCTCCCGATATTTCCATGTTTATACAGAGTTCTCTGTAGATATTTCCATGTTTATATAGATGACAGTGCAGATATTTCCAGGTTTATACACATGGCTGTGTAGATATTTCCATGTTTATACAGATGGCTCTGTAGATATTTCCATGTTTATACAGATGACTTTGTAGGTATTTCCATGTTTATACAGATGGCGGTGTAGATATTTCCATGTTTATAGTGATAGCTGTGTAGATATTTCCATGTTTACACAGATAGCGGTTTACATATTTACATGTTTATACAGATCGCGGTGTAGATATTTCCATGTTTATACAGATCGCGGTGTAGATATTTCCATGTTTATACAGATAGCGGTGTAGATATTTCCATGTTTATACAGATGACGGTGTAGGTATTTCCATGTTTATAGAGATGGCGGTGTAGATATTTCCATGTTTATAGAGATAGCGGTGTAGATATATCAATGTTCATAGAGATAGCAGTGAGGATATTTCCATGTTTATACAGATAGCAGTGTAGATATTTCCACTTTTATAGAGATAGCGGTTTAGATAGTTCATATTTATACAGAGAGCGGTGTAGATATTTTCATGTTAATACAGATTGCGGTGTAGATATTTCCATGTTTATACAGATAGCGGTGTAGGTATTTCCACGTTTATACAGATGGCGGTGTAGATATTTCCAACTTTCTACAAATGGCAGTGTAGATATTTCCATGTTTATAGAGATGGCGGTGTAGATATTTCCATGTTTATATAGATGGCAGTGTAGATATTTTCTTGTTTATGTAGATGGCGTTGTAGATACCTCCATGTTTAAAGAGATGGCAGTGTGTATATTTCCATGTTGATGGAGATAGCGGTGTAGATATTTCCATGTTTATAGAGATAGTGGTGTACTTATTTCCATGTTTATAGAGATAGCGGTGTAGATATCTCCATGTTTCTACAGATGACTGTGTAGATATTTCCATGTTTGTACAGATGGCAGTGTAGATATTTCCATGTTTATAGAGATAGAAGTGTAGATATTTTCATGTTTACACATATTGCGGTGGAGATTTGTCCATGTTTATACAGATAGCAATGGAGATATTTCCACGTTAATACACATAGCTGTGTAGATATTTCCATGTTTATACAGATAGCGTTGTAGATATTTCCATGTTTATACAGATGGCTGTGCCGATATTTCCATGTTTATACAGAGTTCTCTGTAGATATTTCCATGTTTATATAGATGACAGTGCAGATATTTCCAGGTTTATACAGATGGCTGTGTAGATATTTCCATGTTTATACAGATGGCTGTGTAGATATTTCCATTTTTATACAGATGACTTTGTAGGTATTTCCATGTTTATACAGATGGCGGTGTAGATATTTCCTTGTTTATAGAGATAGCTGTGTAGATATTTCCATGTTTACAAAGATATTTCCATGTTTATACAGATCGCGGTTTAGATATTTCCATGTTTATACAGATCGCGGTGTAGATATTTCCATGTTTATACCGATAGCGGTGTAGATATTTCCATGTTTATACAAATGACGGTGTAGATATTTCCATGTTTATAGAGATGGCGGTGTAGATAGTTCCATGTTTATAGAGATAGCGGTGTAGATATATCAATGTTCATAGAGACAGCAGTGAGGATATTTCCATGTTTATACTGATAGCAGTGTAGATATTTCCAATTTTACAGAGATAGCGGTTAAGATATTTCATATTTGTACAGAGAGCGGTGTACATATTTCCATGTTTATATAGATTGCGGTGTAGATATTTCCATGTTTATACAGATAGCGGTGTAGATATTTCCACGTTTATACAGATGGCGGTGTAGATATTTCCATCTTTCTACAAATGGCAGTGTAGATATTTCCATGTTTATAGAGATGGCGGTGTAGATATTTCCATGTTTATATAGATGGCAGTGTAGATATTTTCTTGTTTATGTAGATGGCGTTGTAGATACCTCCATGTTTAAAGAGATGGCCATGTGTATATTTCCATGTTGATGGAGATAGCGGTGTAGATATTTCCATGTTTATAGAGATAGCGGTGTAGTTATTTCTATGTTTATAGAGATAGCGGTGTAGATATTTCCATGTTTCTACAGATGACTGTGTAGATATTTCCATGTTTGTACAGATGGCAGTGTAGATATTTCCATGTTTATAGAGATAGAAGTGTAGATATTTTCATGTTTATACATATTGCGGTGGAGATTTGTCCATGTTTATACAGATAGCAATGGAGATATTTCCACGTTAACACACATAGCGGTGTAGATATTTCCATGTTTATACAGATAGCGTTGTAGATATTTCCATGTTTATACAGATGGCTGTGCCGATATTTCCATGTTTATACAGAGTTCTCTGTAGATATTTCCATGTTTATATAGATGACAGTGCAGATATTTCCAGGTTTATACAGATGGCTGTGTAGATATTTCCATGTTTATAGAGATAGCGGTGTAGATATATCAATGTTCATAGAGATAGCAGTGAGGATATTTCCATGTTTATACAGATAGCAGTGTAGATATTTCCACTTTTATAGAGATAGCGGTTTAGATAGTTCATATTTATACAGAGAGCGGTGTAGATATTTTCATGTTAATACAGATTGCGGTGTAGATATTTCCATGTTTATACAGATAGCGGTGTAGGTATTTCCACGTTTATACAGATGGCGGTGTAGATATTTCCAACTTTCTACAAATGGCAGTGTAGATATTTCCATGTTTATAGAGATGGCGGTGTAGATATTTCCATGTTTATATAGATGGCAGTGTAGATATTTTCTTGTTTATGTAGATGGCGTTGTAGATACCTCCATGTTTAAAGAGATGGCAGTGTGTATATTTCCATGTTGATGGAGATAGCGGTGTAGATATTTCCATGTTTATAGAGATAGTGGTGTACTTATTTCCATGTTTATAGAGATAGCGGTGTAGATATCTCCATGTTTCTACAGATGACTGTGTAGATATTTCCATGTTTGTACAGATGGCAGTGTAGATATTTCCATGTTTATAGAGATTGAAGTGTAGATATTTTCATGTTTACACATATTGCGGTGGAGATTTGTCCATGTTTATACAGATAGCAATGGAGATATTTCCACGTTAATACACATAGCTGTGTAGATATTTCCATGTTTATACAGATAGCGTTGTAGATATTTCCATGTTTATACAGATGGCTGTGCCGATATTTCCATGTTTATACAGAGTTCTCTGTAGATATTTCCATGTTTATATAGATGACAGTGCAGATATTTCCAGGTTTATACAGATGGCTGTGTAGATATTTCCATGTTTATACAGATGGCTGTGTAGATATTTCCATTTTTATACAGATGACTTTGTAGGTATTTCCATGTTTATACAGATGGCGGTGTAGATATTTCCTTGTTTATAGAGATAGCTGTGTAGATATTTCCATGTTTACAAAGATATTTCCATGTTTATACAGATCGCGGTTTAGATATTTCCATGTTTATACAGATCGCGGTGTAGATATTTCCATGTTTATACCGATAGCGGTGTAGATATTTCCATGTTTATACAAATGACGGTGTAGATATTTCCATGTTTATAGAGATGGCGGTGTAGATAGTTCCATGTTTATAGAGATAGCGGTGTAGATATATCAATGTTCATAGAGACAGCAGTGAGGATATTTCCATGTTTATACTGATAGCAGTGTAGATATTTCCAATTTTACAGAGATAGCGGTTAAGATATTTCATATTTGTACAGAGAGCGGTGTACATATTTCCATGTTTATACAGATTGCGGTGTAGATATTTCCATGTTTATACAGATAGCGGTGTAGATATTTCCACGTTTATACAGATGGCGGTGTAGATATTTCCATCTTTCTACAAATGGCAGTGTAGATATTTCCATGTTTATAGAGATGGCGGTGTAGATATTTCCATGTTTATATAGATGGCAGTGTAGATATTTTCTTGTTTATGTAGAAGGCGTTGTAGATACCTCCATGTTTAAAGAGATGGCCATGTGTATATTTCCATGTTGATGGAGATAGCGGTGTAGATATTTCCATGTTTATAGAGATAGCGGTGTAGTTATTTCTATGTTTATAGAGATAGCGGTGTAGATATTTCCATGTTTCTACAGATGACTGTGTAGATATTTCCATGTTTGTACAGATGGCAGTGTAGATATTTCCATGTTTATAGAGATAGAAGTGTAGATATTTTCATGTTTATACATATTGCGGTGGAGATTTGTCCATGTTTATACAGATAGCAATGGAGATATTTCCACGTTAACACACATAGCGGTGTAGATATTTCCATGTTTATACAGATAGCGTTGTAGATATTTCCATGTTTATACAGATGGCTGTGCCGATATTTCCATGTTTATACAGAGTTCTCTGTAGATATTTCCATGTTTATATAGATGACAGTGCAGATATTTCCAGGTTTATACAGATGGCTGTGTAGATATTTCCATGTTTATACAGATGGCTGTGTAGATATCTCCATGTTTATACAGATTACTTTGTAGGTATTTCCATGTTTATACAGATGGTGGTGTAGATATTTCCATGTTTATAGAGATAGCTGTGTAGATATTTCCATGTTTACACAGATAGCGGTTTAGATATTTCCATGTTTATACAGATCGCGGTGTAGATATTTCCATGTTTATACAGATAGCGGTTTAGATATTTCCATGTTTATACAGATGACGGTGTAGATATTTCCATGTTTATAGAGATAGCGGTGTAGATATATCAATGTTCATAGAGATAGCAGTGAGAATATTTCCATGTTTATACAGATAGCAGTGTAGATATTTCCACTTTTATAGAGATAGCGGTTTAGATATTTCATAATTATACAGAGAGCGGTGTAGATATTTCCATGTTTATACAGATTGCGGTGTAGATATTTCCATGTTTATGCAGATAGCGGTGTAGATATTTCCACGTTTATACAGATGACTGTGTAGATATTTCCATGTTTTTACAGATGGCAGTGTAGATATTTCCATGTTTATAGAGATAGAAGTGTAGGTATTTTCATGTTTATACATATTGCGGTGGAGATTTGTCCATGTTTATGCAGATAGCAATGGAGATATTTCCACGTTAATACACATAGCGGTGTAGATATTTCCATGTTTATACAGATAGCGTTGTAGATATTTCCATGTTTATACAGATGGCTGTGCCGATATTTCCATGTTTATACAGAGATCTCTGTAGATATTTCCATGTTTATATAGATGACAGTGCAGATATTTCCATGTTTATACAGATGGCTGTGTAGATATTTCCATGTTTATACAGATGGCTGTGTAGATATTTCAATGTTTATACAGATGACTTTGTAGGTATTTCCATGTTTATACAGATGGCGGTGTAGATATTTCCATGTTTATAGATATAGCTGTGTAGATATTTCCATGTTTACACAGATAGCGGTTTAGATATTTCCATGTTTATACAGATCGCGGTGTAGATATTTCCATGTTTATACAGATCGCGGTGTAGATATTTCCATGTTTATACAGATAGCGGTTTAGATATTTCCATGTTTATACAGATGACGGTGTAGATATTTCCATGTTTATACAGATTGCGGTGTAGATATTTCCATGTTTATACAGATAGCTGTGTAGATATTTCCACGTTTATACAGATGGCGGTGTAGATATTTCCATCTTTCTACAAATGGCAGTGTAGATATTTCCATGTTTACAGAGATGGCGGTGTAGATATTTCCATGTTTATATAGATGGCAGTATAGATATTTTCTTGTTTATGTACATGGCGTTGTAGATAACTACATGTTTAAAGAGATGGCGGTGTGTATATTTCCATGTTGATGGAGATAGCGGTGTAGATATTTCCATGTTTATAGAGATAGCGGTGTAGTTATTTCCATGTTTATAGAGATAGCGGTGTAGATATTTCCATGTTTCTACAGATGACTGTGTAGATATTTCCATGTTTGTACAGATGGCAGTGTAGATATTTCCATGTTTATAGAGATAGATGTGTAGGTATTTTCATGTTTATACATATTGCGGTGGAGATTTGTCCATGTTTATACAGATAGCAATGGAGATATTTCCACGTTAATACACATAGCGGTGTAGATATTTCCATGTTTATACAGATAGCGTTGTAGATATTTCCATGTTTATACAGATGGCTGTTCCGATATATCCATGTTTATACAGAGTTCTCTGTAGATATTTCCAGGTTTATACAGATGGCTGTGTAGATATTTCCATGTTTATACAGATGGCTGTGTAGATATTTCCATGTTTATACAGATGACTTTGTAGGTATTTCCATGTTTATACAGATGGCGGTGTAGATATTTCCACGTTTATAGAGATAGCTGTGTAGATATTTCCATGTTTACACAGATAGCGGTTTAGATATTTCCATGTTTATACAGATCGCGGTGTAGATATTTCCATGTTTATACAGATCGCGGTGTAGATATTTCCATGTTTATACAGATAGCGGTTTAGATATTTCCATGTTTATACAGATGACGGTGTAGATATTTACATGTTTATAGAGATGGCGGCGTAGATAGTTCCATGTTTATAGAGATAGCGGTGTAGATATATCAATGTTCAAAGAGATAGCAGTGAGGATATTTCCATGTTTATACAGATAGCAGTGTAGATATTTCCACTTTTATAGAGATAGCGGTTCAGATATTTCATATTTATACAGAGAGCAGTGTAGATATTTCCATGTTTATACAGATTGCGGTGTAGATATTTCCATGTTTATACAGATAGCGGTGTAGATATTTCCACGTTTATACAGATGGCGGTGTAGATATTTCCATCTTTCTACAAATGGCAGTGTAGATATTTCCATGTTTATAGAGATGGCGGTGTAGATATTTCCATGTTTATATAGATGGCAGTGTAGATATTTTCTTGTTTATGTAGATGGCGTTGTAGATACCTCCATGTTTAAAGAGATGGCGGTGTGTATATTTCCATGTTGATGGAGATATCGGTGTAGATATTTCCATGTTTATAGAGATAGCGTTGTAGTTATTTCCATGTTTATAGAGATAGCGGTGTTGATATTTCCATGTTTCTACAGATGACTGTGTAGATATTTCCAAGTTTGTACAGATGGCAGTGTAGATATTTCCATGTTTATAGAGATAGAAGTGTAGATATTTTCATGTTTATACATATTGCGGTGGAGATTTGTCCATGTTTATACAGATAGCAATGGAGATACTTCCACGTTAATACACATAGCGGTGTAGATATTTCCATGTTTATACAGATAGCGTTGTAGATATTTCCATGTTTATACAGATGGCTCTCCCGATATTTCCATGTTTATACAGAGTTCTCTGTAGATATTTCCATGTTTATATAGATGACAGTGCAGATATTTCCAGGTTTATACACATGGCTGTGTAGATATTTCCATGTTTTTACAGATGGCTGTGTAGATATTTCCATGTTTATACAGATGACTTTGTAGGTATTTCCATGTTTATACAGATGGCGGTGTAGATATTTCCATGTTTATAGTGATAGCTGTGTAGATATTTCCATGTTTACACAGATAGCGGTTTACATATTTCCATGTTTATACAGATCGCGGTGTAGATATTTCCATGTTTATACAGATCGCGGTGTAGATATTTCCATGTTTATACAGATAGCGGTGTAGATATTTCCATGTTTATACAGATGACGGTGTATATATTTCCATGTTTATAGAGATGGCGGTTTAGATATTTCCATGTTTATAGAGATAGCGGTGTAGATATATCAATGTTCATAGAGATAGCAGTGAGGATATTTCCATGTTTATACAGATAGCAGTGTAGATATTTCCACTTTTATAGAGATAGCGGTTTAGATAGTTCATATTTATACAGAGAGCGGTGTAGATATTTTCATGTTAATACAGATTGCGGTGTAGATATTTCCATGTTTATACAGATAGCGGTGTAGGTATTTCCACGTTTATACAGATGGCGGTGTAGATATTTCCAACTTTCTACAAATGGCAGTGTAGATATTTCCATGTTTATAGAGATGGCGGTGTAGATATTTCCATGTTTATATAGATGGCAGTGTAGATATTTTCTTGTTTATGTAGATGGCGTTGTAGATACCTCCATGTTTAAAGAGATGGCAGTGTGTATATTTCCATGTTGATGGAGATAGCGGTGTAGATATTTCCATGTTTATAGAGATAGTGGTGTACTTATTTACATGTTTATAGAGATAGCGGTGTAGATATCTCCATGTTTCTACAGATGACTGTGTAGATATTTCCATGTTTGTACAGATGGCAGTGTAGATATTTCCATGTTTATAGAGATTGAAGTGTAGATATTTTCATGTTTACACATATTGCGGTGGAGATTTGTCCATGTTTATACAGATAGCAGTGGAGATATTTCCACGTTAATACACATAGCTGTGTAGATATTTCCATGTTTATACAGATAGCGTTGTAGATATTTCCATGTTTATACAGATGGCTGTGCCGATATTTCCATGTTTATACAGAGTTCTCTGTAGATATTTCCATGTTTATATAGATGACAGTGCAGATATTTCCAGGTTTATACAGATGGCTGTGTAGATATTTCCATGTTTATACAGATGGCTGTGTAGATATTTCCATTTTTATACAGATGACTTTGTAGGTATTTCCATGTTTATACAGATGGCGGTGTAGATATTTCCTTGTTTATAGAGATAGCTGTGTAGATATTTCCATGTTTACAAAGATATTTCCATGTTTATACAGATCGCGGTTTAGATATTTCCATGTTTATACAGATCGCGGTGTAGATATTTCCATGTTTATACCGATAGCGGTGTAGATATTTCCATGTTTATACAAATGACGGTGTAGATATTTCCATGTTTATAGAGATGGCGGTGTAGATAGTTCCATGTTTATAGAGATAGCGGTGTAGATATATCAATGTTCATAGAGACAGCAGTGAGGATATTTCCATGTTTATACTGATAGCAGTGTAGATATTTCCAATTTTACAGAGATAGCGGTTTAGATATTTCATATTTGTACAGAGAGCGGTGTACATATTTCCATGTTTATACAGATTGCGGTGTAGATATTTCCATGTTTATACAGATAGCGGTGTAGATATTTCCACGTTTATACAGATGGCGGTGTAGATATTTCCATCTTTCTACAAATGGCAGTGTAGATATTTCCATGTTTATAGAGATGGCGGTGTAGATATTTCCATGTTTATATAGATGGCAGTGTAGATATTTTCTTGTTTATGTAGATGGCGTTGTAGATACCTCCATGTTTAAAGAGATGGCCATGTGTATATTTCCATGTTGATGGAGATAGCGGTGTAGATATTTCCATGTTTATAGAGATAGCGGTGTAGTTATTTCTATGTTTATAGAGATAGCGGTGTAGATATTTCCATGTTTCTACAGATGACTGTGTAGATATTTCCATGTTTGTACAGATGGCAGTGTAGATATTTCCATGTTTATAGAGATAGAAGTGTAGATATTTTCATGTTTATACATATTGCGGTGGAGATTTGTCCATGTTTATATAGATAGCAATGGAGATATTTCCACGTTAACACACATAGCGGTGTAGATATTTCCATGTTTATACAGATAGCGTTGTAGATATTTCCATGTTTATACAGATGGCTGTGCCGATATTTCCATGTTTATACAGAGTTCTCTGTAGATATTTCCATGTTTATATAGATGACAGTGCAGATATTTCCAGGTTTATACAGATGGCTGTGTAGATATTTCCATGTTTATACAGATGGCTGTGTAGATATCTCCATGTTTATACAGATTACTTTGTAGGTATTTCCATGTTTATACAGATGGTGGTGTAGATATTTCCATGTTTATAGAGATAGCTGTGTAGATATTTCCATGTTTACACAGATAGCGGTTTAGATATTTCCATGTTTATACAGATCGCGGTGTAGATATTTCCATGTTTATACAGATAGCGGTTTAGATATTTCCATGTTTATACAGATGACGGTGTAGATATTTCCATGTTTATAGAGATGGCGGTGTAGATAGTTCCATGTTTATAGAGATAGCGGTGTAGATATATCAATGTTCATAGAGATAGCAGTGAGAATATTTCCATGTTTATACAGATAGCAGTGTAGATATTTCCACTTTTATAGAGATAGCGGTTTAGATATTTCATAATTATACAGAGAGCGGTGTAGATATTTCCATGTTTATACAGATTGCGGTGTAGATATTTCCATGTTTATGCAGATAGCGGTGTAGATATTTCCACGTTTATACAGATGACTGTGTAGATATTTCCATGTTTTTACAGATGGCAGTGTAGATATTTCCATGTTTATAGAGATAGAAGTGTAGGTATTTTCATGTTTATACATATTGCGGTGGAGATTTGTCCATGTTTATGCAGATAGCAATGGAGATATTTCCACGTTAATACACATAGCGGTGTAGATATTTCCATGTTTATACAGATAGCGTTGTAGATATTTCCATGTTTATACAGATGGCTGTGCCGATATTTCCATGTTTATACAGAGATCTCTGTAGATATTTCCATGTTTATATAGATGACAGTGCAGATATTTCCATGTTTATACAGATGGCTGTGTAGATATTTCCATGTTTATACAGATGGCTGTGTAGATATTTCAATGTTTATACAGATGACTTTGTAGGTATTTCCATGTTTATACAGATGGCGGTGTAGATATTTCCATGTTTATAGATATAGCTGTGTAGATATTTCCATGTTTACACAGATAGCGGTTTAGATATTTCCATGTTTATACAGATCGCGGTGTAGATATTTCCATGTTTATACAGATCGCGGTGTAGATATTTCCATGTTTATACAGATAGCGGTTTAGATATTTCCATGTTTATACAGATGACGGTGTAGATATTTCCATGTTTATAGAGATGGCGGTGTAGATAGTTCCATGTTTATAGAGATAGCGGTGTAGATATATCAATGTTCATAGAGATAGCAGTGAGGATATTTCCATGTTTATACAGATAGCAGTGTAGATATTTCCACTTTTATAGAGATAGCGGTTTAGATATTTCATATGTATACAGAGAGCGGTGTAGATATTTCCATGTTTATACAGATTGCGGTGTAGATATTTCCATGTTTATACAGATAGCTGTGTAGATATTTCCACGTTTATACAGATGGCGGTGTAGATATTTCCATCTTTCTACAAATGGCAGTGTAGATATTTCCATGTTTACAGAGATGGCGGTGTAGATATTTCCATGTTTATATAGATGGCAGTATAGATATTTTCTTGTTTATGTACATGGCGTTGTAGATAACTACATGTTTAAAGAGATGGCGGTGTGTATATTTCCATGTTGATGGAGATAGCGGTGTAGATATTTCCATGTTTATAGAGATAGCGGTGTAGTTATTTCCATGTTTATAGAGATAGCGGTGTAGATATTTCCATGTTTCTACAGATGACTGTGTAGATATTTCCATGTTTGTACAGATGGCAGTGTAGATATTTCCATGTTTATAGAGATAGATGTGTAGGTATTTTCATGTTTATACATATTGCGGTGGAGATTTGTCCATGTTTATACAGATAGCAATGGAGATATTTCCACGTTAATACACATAGCGGTGTAGATATTTCCATGTTTATACAGATAGCGTTGTAGATATTTCCATGTTTATACAGATGTCTGTTCCGATATATCCATGTTTATACAGAGTTCTCTGTAGATATTTCCATGTTTATATAGGTGACAGAGCAGATATTTCCATGTTTATACAGATGGCTGTGTAGATATTTCCATGTTTATACAGATGACTTTGTAGGTATTTCCATGTTTATACAGATGGCGGTGTAGATATTTCCATGTTTATAGAGATAGCTGTGTAGATATTTCCATGTTTACACAGATAGCGGTTTAGATATTTCCATGTTTATACAGATCGCGGTGTAGATATTTCCATGTTTATACAGATCGCGGGGTAGATATTTCCATGTTTATACCGATAGCGGTGTAGATATTTCCATGTTTATAGAGATGGCGGTGTAGATATTTCCATGTTTATAGAGATGGCGGTGTAGATATTTCCATGTTTATAGAGATAGCGGTGTAGATATATCAATGTTCATAGAGATAGCAGTGAGGATATTTCCATGTTTATACAGATAGCAGTGTAGATATTTCCACTTTTATAGAGATAGCGGTTTAGATATTTCATATTTATACAGAGAGCGGTGTAGATATTTCCATGTTTATACAGATTGCGGTGTAGATATTTCCATGTTTATACAGATAGCGGTGTAGATATTTCCACATTTATACAGATGGCGGTGTAGATATTTCCATCTTTCTACAAATGGCAGTGTAGATATTTCCATGTTTGTAGAGATGGCGGTGTAGATATTTCCATGTTTATATAGATGGCAGTGTAGATATTTTCTTGTTTATGTAGATGGCGTTGTAGATACCTCCATGTTTAAAGAGATGGCGGTGTGTATATTTCCATGTTGATGGAGATAGCGGTGTAGATATTTCCATGTTTATAGAGATAGCGGTGTAGTTATTTCCATGTTTATAGAAATAGCGGTGTAGATATTTCCATGTTTCTACAGATGACTCTGTAGATATTTCCATGTTTGTACAGATGGCAGTGTAGATATTTCCATGTTTATAGAGATAGAAGTGTAGATATTTTCATGTTTATACATATTGCGGTGGAGATTTGTCCATGTTTATACAGATAGCAATGGAGATATTTCCACGTTGATACACATAGCGGTGTAGATATTTCCATGTTTATACAGATAGCGTTGTAGATATTTCCATGTTTATACAGATGGCTGTGCCGATATTTCCATGTTTATACAGAGTTCTCTGTAGATATTTCCATGTTTATATAGATGACAGTGCAGATATTTCCAGGTTTATACAGATGGCTGTGTAGATATTTCCAGGTTTATACAGATGGCTGTGTAGATATCTCCATGTTTATACAGATTACTTTGTAGGTATTTCCATGTTTATACAGATGGTGGTGTAGATATTTCCATGTTTATAGAGATAGCTGTGTAGATATTTCCATGTTTACACAGATAGCGGTTTAGATATTTCCATGTTTATACAGATCGCGGTGTAGATATTTCCATGTTTATACAGATCGCGGTGTAGATATTTCCATGTTTATACCGATAGCGGTGTAGATATTTCCATGTTTATACAGATGACGGTGTAGATATTTCCATGTTTATAGAGATGGCGGTGTAGATATTTCCATGTTTATAGAGATAGCGGTGTAGGTATATCAATGTTCATAGAGATAGCAGTGAGGATATTTCCATGTTTATACAGATAGCAGTGTAGATATTTCCACTTTTATAGAGATAGCGGTTCAGATATTTCATATTTATACAGAGAGCAGTGTAGATATTTCCATGTTTATACAGATTGCGGTGTAGATATTTCCATGTTTATACAGATAGCGGTGTAGATATTTCCACGTTTATACAGATGGCGGTGTAGATATTTCCATCTTTCTACAAATGGCAGTGTAGATATTTCCATGTTTATAGAGATGGCGGTGTAGATATTTCCATGTTTATATAGATGGCAGTGTAGATATTTTCTTGTTTATGTAGATGGCGTTGTAGATACCTCCATGTTTAAAGAGATGGCGGTGTGTATATTTCCATGTTGATGGAGATATCGGTGTAGATATTTCCATGTTTATAGAGATAGCGTTGTAGTTATTTCCATGTTTATAGAGATAGCGGTGTAGATATTTCCATGTTTCTACAGATGACTGTGTAGATATTTCCAAGTTTGTACAGATGGCAGTGTAGATATTTCCATGTTTATAGAGATAGAAGTGTAGATATTTTCATGTTTATACATATTGCGGTGGAGATTTGTCCATGTTTATACAGATAGCAATGGAGATACTTCCACGTTAATACACATAGCGGTGTAGATATTTCCATGTTTATACAGATAGCGTTGTAGATATTTCCATGTTTATACAGATGGCTCTCCCGATATTTCCATGTTTATACAGAGTTCTCTGTAGATATTTCCATGTTTATATAGATGACAGTGCAGATATTTCCAGGTTTATACACATGGCTGTGTAGATATTTCCATGTTTTTACAGATGGCTGTGTAGATATTTCCATGTTTATACAGATGACTTTGTAGGTATTTCCATGTTTATACAGATGGCGGTGTAGATATTTCCATGTTTATAGTGATAGCTGTGTAGATATTTCCATGTTTACACAGATAGCGGTTTACATATTTCCATGTTTATACAGATCGCGGTGTAGATATTTCCATGTTTATACAGATCGCGGTGTAGATATTTCCATGTTTATACAGATAGCGGTGTAGATATTTCCATGTTTATACAGATGACGGTGTATATATTTCCATGTTTATAGAGATGGCGGTTTAGATATTTCCATGTTTATAGAGATAGCGGTGTAGATATATCAATGTTCATAGAGATAGCAGTGAGGATATTTCCATGTTTATACAGATAGCAGTGTAGATATTTCCACTTTTATAGAGATAGCGGTTTAGATAGTTCATATTTATACAGAGAGCGGTGTACATATTTTCATGTTAATACAGATTGCGGTGTAGATATTTCCATGTTTATACAGATAGCGGTGTAGGTATTTCCACGTTTATACAGATGGCGGTGTAGATATTTCCAACTTTCTACAAATGGCAGTGTAGATATTTCCATGTTTATATAGATGGCGGTGTAGATATTTCCATGTTTATATAGATGGCAGTGTAGATATTTTCTTGTTTATGTAGATGGCGTTGTAGATACCTCCATGTTTAAAGAGATGGCAGTGTGTATATTTCCATGTTGATGGAGATAGCGGTGTAGATATTTCCATGTTTATAGAGATAGTGGTGTACTTATTTCCATGTTTATAGAGATAGCGGTGTAGATATCTCCATGTTTCTACAGATGACTGTGTAGATATTTCCATGTTTGTACAGATAGCAGTGTAGATATTTCCATGTTTATAGAGATTGAAGTGTAGATATTTTCATGTTTACACATATTGCGGTGGAGATTTGTCCATGTTTATACAGATAGCAATGGAGATATTTCCACGTTAATACACATAGCTGTGTAGATATTTCCATGTTTATACAGATAGCGTTGTAGATATTTCCATGTTTATACAGATGGCTGTGCCGATATTTCCATGTTTATACAGAGTTCTCTGTAGATATTTCCATGTTTATATAGATGACAGTGCAGATATTTCCAGGTTTATACAGATGGCTGTGTAGATATTTCCATGTTTATACAGATGGCTGTGTAGATATTTCCATTTTTATACAGATGACTTTGTAGGTATTTCCATGTTTATACAGATGGCGGTGTAGATATTTCCTTGTTTATAGAGATAGCTGTGTAGATATTTCCATGTTTACAAAGATATTTCCATGTTTATACAGATCGCGGTTTAGATATTTCCATGTTTATACAGATCGCGGTGTAGATATTTCCATGTTTATACCGATAGCGGTGTAGATATTTCCATGTTTATACAAATGACGGTGTAGATATTTCCATGTTTATAGAGATGGCGGTGTAGATAGTTCCATGTTTATAGAGATAGCGGTGTAGATATATCAATGTTCATAGAGACAGCAGTGAGGATATTTCCATGTTTATACTGATAGCAGTGTAGATATTTCCAATTTTACAGAGATAGCGGTTAAGA
This sequence comes from Pan troglodytes, assembly GCF_028858775.2. NCBI lineage: Eukaryota > Metazoa > Chordata > Mammalia > Primates > Hominidae > Pan > Pan troglodytes. The sequence continues at coordinate 898,909 of NC_072419.2, read as the reverse complement.
TATTTCATATTTGTACAGAGAGCGGTGTACATATTTCCATGTTTATACAGATTGCGGTGTAGATATTTCCATGTTTATACAGATAGCGGTGTAGATATTTCCACGTTTATACAGATGGCGGTGTAGATATTTCCATCTTTCTACAAATGGCAGTGTAGATATTTCCATGTTTATAGAGATGGCGGTGTAGATATTTCCATGTTTATATAGATGGCAGTGTAGATATTTTCTTGTTTATGTAGATGGCGTTGTAGATACCTCCATGTTTAAAGAGATGGCCATGTGTATATTTCCATGTTGATGGAGATAGCGGTGTAGATATTTCCATGTTTATAGAGATAGCGGTGTAGTTATTTCTATGTTTATAGAGATAGCGGTGTAGATATTTCCATGTTTCTACAGATGACTGTGTAGATATTTCCATGTTTGTACAGATGGCAGTGTAGATATTTCCATGTTTATAGAGATAGAAGTGTAGATATTTTCATGTTTATACATATTGCGGTGGAGATTTGTCCATGTTTATACAGATAGCAATGGAGATATTTCCACGTTAACACACATAGCGGTGTAGATATTTCCATGTTTATACAGATAGCGTTGTAGATATTTCCATGTTTATACAGATGGCTGTGCCGATATTTCCATGTTTATACAGAGTTCTCTGTAGATATTTCCATGTTTATATAGATGACAGTGCAGATATTTCCAGGTTTATACAGATGGCTGTGTAGATATTTCCATGTTTATACAGATGGCTGTGTAGATATCTCCATGTTTATACAGATTACTTTGTAGGTATTTCCATGTTTATACAGATGGTGGTGTAGATATTTCCATGTTTATAGAGATAGCTGTGTAGATATTTCCATGTTTACACAGATAGCGGTTTAGATATTTCCATGTTTATACAGATCGCGGTGTAGATATTTCCATGTTTATACAGATAGCGGTTTAGATATTTCCATGTTTATACAGATGACGGTGTAGATATTTCCATGTTTATAGAGATGGCGGTGTAGATAGTTCCATGTTTATAGAGATAGCGGTGTAGATATATCAATGTTCATAGAGATAGCAGTGAGAATATTTCCATGTTTATACAGATAGCAGTGTAGATATTTCCACTTTTATAGAGATAGCGGTTTAGATATTTCATAATTATACAGAGAGCGGTGTAGATATTTCCATGTTTATACAGATTGCGGTGTAGATATTTCCATGTTTATGCAGATAGCGGTGTAGATATTTCCACGTTTATACAGATGACTGTGTAGATATTTCCATGTTTTTACAGATGGCAGTGTAGATATTTCCATGTTTATAGAGATAGAATTGTAGGTATTTTCATGTTTATACATATTGCGGTGGAGATTTGTCCATGTTTATGCAGATAGCAATGGAGATATTTCCACGTTAATACACATAGCGGTGTAGATATTTCCATGTTTATACAGATAGCGTTGTAGATATTTCCATGTTTATACAGATGGCTGTGCCGATATTTCCATGTTTATACAGAGATCTCTGTAGATATTTCCATGTTTATATAGATGACAGTGCAGATATTTCCATGTTTATACAGATGGCTGTGTAGATATTTCCATGTTTATACAGATGGCTGTGTAGATATTTCAATGTTTATACAGATGACTTTGTAGGTATTTCCATGTTTATACAGATGGCGGTGTAGATATTTCCATGTTTATAGATATAGCTGTGTAGATATTTCCATGTTTACACAGATAGCGGTTTAGATATTTCCATGTTTATACAGATCGCGGTGTAGATATTTCCATGTTTATACAGATCGCGGTGTAGATATTTCCATGTTTATACAGATAGCGGTTTAGATATTTCCATGTTTATACAGATGACGGTGTAGATATTTCCATGTTTATAGAGATGGCGGTGTAGATAGTTCCATGTTTATAGAGATAGCAGTGTAGATATATCAATGTTCATAGAGATAGCAGTGAGGATATTTCCATGTTTATACAGATAGCAGTGTAGATATTTCCACTTTTATAGAGTTAGCGGTTTAGATATTTCATATGTATACAGAGAGCGGTGTAGATATTTCCATGTTTATACAGATTGCGGTGTAGATATTTCCATGTTTATACAGATAGCTGTGTAGATATTTCCACGTTTATACAGATGGCGGTGTAGATATTTCCATCTTTCTACAAATGGCAGTGTAGATATTTCCATGTTTACAGAGATGGCGGTGTAGATATTTCCATGTTTATATAGATGGCAGTATAGATATTTTCTTGTTTATGTACATGGCGTTGTAGATAACTACATGTTTAAAGAGATGGCGGTGTGTATATTTCCATGTTGATGGAGATAGCGGTGTAGATATTTCCATGTTTATAGAGATAGCGGTGTAGTTATTTCCATGTTTATAGAGATAGCGGTGTAGATATTTCCATGTTTCTACAGATGACTGTGTAGATATTTCCATGTTTGTACAGATGGCAGTGTAGATATTTCCATGTTTATAGAGATAGATGTGTAGGTATTTTCATGTTTATACATTTTGCGGTGGAGATTTGTCCATGTTTATACAGATAGCAATGGAGATATTTCCACGTTAATACACATAGCGGTGTAGATATTTCCATGTTTATACAGATAGCGTTGTAGATATTTCCATGTTTATACAGATGGCTGTTCCGATATATCCATGTTTATACAGAGTTCTCTGTAGATATTTCCAGGTTTATACAGATGGCTGTGTAGATATTTCCATGTTTATACAGATGGCTGTGTAGATATTTCCATGTTTATACAGATGACTTTGTAGGTATTTCCATGTTTATACAGATGGCGGTGTAGATATTTCCACGTTTATAGAGATAGCTGTGTAGATATTTCCATGTTTACACAGATAGCGGTTTAGATATTTCCATGTTTATACAGATCGCGGTGTAGATATTTCCATGTTTATACAGATCGCGGTGTAGATATTTCCATGTTTATACAGATAGCGGTTTAGATATTTCCATGTTTATACAGATGACGGTGTAGATATTTACATGTTTATAGAGATGGCGGCGTAGATAGTTCCATGTTTATAGAGATAGCGGTGTAGATATATCAATGTTCAAAGAGATAGCAGTGAGGATATTTCCATGTTTATACAGATTGCGGTGTAGATATTTCCATGTTTATACAGATAGCGGTGTAGATATTTCCACGTTTATACAGATGGCGGTGTAGATATTTCCATCTTTCTACAAATGGCAGTGTAGATATTTCCATGTTTATAGAGATGGCGGTGTAGATATTTCCATGTTTATATAGATGGCAGTGTAGATATTTTCTTGTTTATGTAGATGGCGTTGTAGATACCTCCATGTTTAAAGAGATGGCGGTGTGTATATTTCCATGTTGATGGAGATATCGGTGTAGATATTTCCATGTTTATAGAGATAGCGTTGTAGTTATTTCCATGTTTATAGAGATAGCGGTGTTGATATTTCCATGTTTCTACAGATGACTGTGTAGATATTTCCAAGTTTGTACAGATGGCAGTGTAGATATTTCCATGTTTATAGAGATAGAAGTGTAGATATTTTCATGTTTATACATATTGCGGTGGAGATTTGTCCATGTTTATACAGATAGCAATGGAGATACTTCCACGTTAATACACATAGCGGTGTAGATATTTCCATGTTTATACAGATAGCGTTGTAGATATTTCCATGTTTATACAGATGGCTCTCCCGATATTTCCATGTTTATACAGAGTTCTCTGTAGATATTTCCATGTTTATATAGATGACAGTGCAGATATTTCCAGGTTTATACACATGGCTGTGTAGATATTTCCATGTTTTTACAGATGGCTGTGTAGATATTTCCATGTTTATACAGATGACTTTGTAGGTATTTCCATGTTTATACAGATGGCGGTGTAGATATTTCCATGTTTATAGTGATAGCTGTGTAGATATTTCCATGTTTACACAGATAGCGGTTTACATATTTCCATGTTTATACAGATCGCGGTGTAGATATTTCCATGTTTATACAGATCGCGGTGTAGATATTTCCATGTTTATACAGATAGCGGTGTAGATATTTCCATGTTTATACAGATGACGGTGTATATATTTCCATGTTTATAGAGATGGCGGTTTAGATATTTCCATGTTTATAGAGATAGCGGTGTAGATATATCAATGTTCATAGAGATAGCAGTGAGGATATTTCCATGTTTATACAGATAGCAGTGTAGATATTTCCACTTTTATAGAGATAGCGGTTTAGATAGTTCATATTTATACAGAGAGCGGTGTAGATATTTTCATGTTAATACAGATTGCGGTGTAGATATTTCCATGTTTATACAGATAGCGGTGTAGGTATTTCCACGTTTATACAGATGGCGGTGTAGATATTTCCAACTTTCTACAAATGGCAGTGTAGATATTTCCATGTTTATAGAGATGGCGGTGTAGATATTTCCATGTTTATATAGATGGCAGTGTAGATATTTTCTTGTTTATGTAGATGGCGTTGTAGATACCTCCATGTTTAAAGAGATGGCAGTGTGTATATTTCCATGTTGATGGAGATAGCGGTGTAGATATTTCCATGTTTATAGAGATAGTGGTGTACTTATTTACATGTTTATAGAGATAGCGGTGTAGATATCTCCATGTTTCTACAGATGACTGTGTAGATATTTCCATGTTTGTACAGATGGCAGTGTAGATATTTCCATGTTTATAGAGATTGAAGTGTAGATATTTTCATGTTTACACATATTGCGGTGGAGATTTGTCCATGTTTATACAGATAGCAGTGGAGATATTTCCACGTTAATACACATAGCTGTGTAGATATTTCCATGTTTATACAGATAGCGTTGTAGATATTTCCATGTTTATACAGATGGCTGTGCCGATATTTCCATGTTTATACAGAGTTCTCTGTAGATATTTCCATGTTTATATAGATGACAGTGCAGATATTTCCAGGTTTATACAGATGGCTGTGTAGATATTTCCATGTTTATACAGATGGCTGTGTAGATATTTCCATTTTTATACAGATGACTTTGTAGGTATTTCCATGTTTATACAGATGGCGGTGTAGATATTTCCTTGTTTATAGAGATAGCTGTGTAGATATTTCCATGTTTACAAAGATATTTCCATGTTTATACAGATCGCGGTTTAGATATTTCCATGTTTATACAGATCGCGGTGTAGATATTTCCATGTTTATACCGATAGCGGTGTAGATATTTCCATGTTTATACAAATGACGGTGTAGATATTTCCATGTTTATAGAGATGGCGGTGTAGATAGTTCCATGTTTATAGAGATAGCGGTGTAGATATATCAATGTTCATAGAGACAGCAGTGAGGATATTTCCATGTTTATACTGATAGCAGTGTAGATATTTCCAATTTTACAGAGATAGCGGTTTAGATATTTCATATTTGTACAGAGAGCGGTGTACATATTTCCATGTTTATACAGATTGCGGTGTAGATATTTCCATGTTTATACAGATAGCGGTGTAGATATTTCCACGTTTATACAGATGGCGGTGTAGATATTTCCATCTTTCTACAAATGGCAGTGTAGATATTTCCATGTTTATAGAGATGGCGGTGTAGATATTTCCATGTTTATATAGATGGCAGTGTAGATATTTTCTTGTTTATGTAGATGGCGTTGTAGATACCTCCATGTTTAAAGAGATGGCCATGTGTATATTTCCATGTTGATGGAGATAGCGGTGTAGATATTTCCATGTTTATAGAGATAGCGGTGTAGTTATTTCTATGTTTATAGAGATAGCGGTGTAGATATTTCCATGTTTCTACAGATGACTGTGTAGATATTTCCATGTTTGTACAGATGGCAGTGTAGATATTTCCATGTTTATAGAGATAGAAGTGTAGATATTTTCATGTTTATACATATTGCGGTGGAGATTTGTCCATGTTTATACAGATAGCAATGGAGATATTTCCACGTTAACACACATAGCGGTGTAGATATTTCCATGTTTATACAGATAGCGTTGTAGATATTTCCATGTTTATACAGATGGCTGTGCCGATATTTCCATGTTTATACAGAGTTCTCTGTAGATATTTCCATGTTTATATAGATGACAGTGTAGATATTTCCAGGTTTATACAGATGGCTGTGTAGATATTTCCATGTTTATACAGATGGCTGTGTAGATATCTCCATGTTTATATAGATTACTTTGTAGGTATTTCCATGTTTATACAGATGGTGGTGTAGATATTTCCATGTTTATAGAGATAGCTGTGTAGATATTTCCATGTTTACACAGATAGCGGTTTAGATATTTCCATGTTTATACAGATCGCGGTGTAGATATTTCCATGTTTATACAGATAGCGGTTTAGATATTTCCATGTTTATACAGATGACGGTGTAGATATTTCCATGTTTATAGAGATGGCGGTGTAGATAGTTCCATGTTTATAGAGATAGCGGTGTAGATATATCAATGTTCATAGAGATAGCAGTGAGAATATTTCCATGTTTATACAGATAGCAGTGTAGATATTTCCACTTTTATAGAGATAGCGGTTTAGATATTTCATAATTATACAGAGAGCGGTGTAGATATTTCCATGTTTATACAGATTGCGGTGTAGATATTTCCATGTTTATGCAGATAGCGGTGTAGATATTTCCACGTTTATACAGATGACTGTGTAGATATTTCCATGTTTTTACAGATGGCAGTGTAGATATTTCCATGTTTATGGAGATAGAAGTGTAGGTATTTTCATGTTTATACATATTGCGGTGGAGATTTGTCCATGTTTATGCAGATAGCAATGGAGATATTTCCACGTTAATACACATAGCGGTGTAGATATTTCCATGTTTATACAGATAGCGTTGTAGATATTTCCATGTTTATACAGATGGCTGTGCCGATATTTCCATGTTTATACAGAGATCTCTGTAGATATTTCCATGTTTATATAGATGACAGTGCAGATATTTCCATGTTTATACAGATGGCTGTGTAGATATTTCCATGTTTATACAGATGGCTGTGTAGATATTTCAATGTTTATACAGATGACTTTGTAGGTATTTCCATGTTTATACAGATGGCGGTGTAGATATTTCCATGTTTATAGATATAGCTGTGTAGATATTTCCATGTTTACACAGATAGCGGTTTAGATATTTCCATGTTTATACAGATCGCGGTGTAGATATTTCCATGTTTATACAGATCGCGGTGTAGATATTTCCATGTTTATACAGATAGCGGTTTAGATATTTCCATGTTTATACAGATGACGGTGTAGATATTTCCATGTTTATAGAGATGGCGGTGTAGATAGTTCCATGTTTATAGAGATAGCGGTGTAGATATATCAATGTTCATAGAGATAGCAGTGAGGATATTTCCATGTTTATACAGATAGCAGTGTAGATATTTCCACTTTTATAGAGATAGCGGTTTAGATATTTCATATGTATACAGAGAGCGGTGTAGATATTTCCATGTTTATACAGATTGCGGTGTAGATATTTCCATGTTTATACAGATAGCTGTGTAGATATTTCCACGTTTATACAGATGGCGGTGTAGATATTTCCATCTTTCTACAAATGGCAGTGTAGATATTTCCATGTTTACAGAGATGGCGGTGTAGATATTTCCATGTTTATATAGATGGCAGTATAGATATTTTCTTGTTTATGTACATGGCGTTGTAGATAACTACATGTTTAAAGAGATGGCGGTGTGTATATTTCCATGTTGATGGAGATAGCGGTGTAGATATTTCCATGTTTATAGAGATAGCGGTGTAGTTATTTCCATGTTTATAGAGATAGCGGTGTAGATATTTCCATGTTTCTACAGATGACTGTGTAGATATTTCCATGTTTGTACAGATGGCAGTGTAGATATTTCCATGTTTATAGAGATAGATGTGTAGGTATTTTCATGTTTATACATATTGCGGTGGAGATTTGTCCATGTTTATACAGATAGCAATGGAGATATTTCCACGTTAATACACATAGCGGTGTAGATATTTCCATGTTTATACAGATAGCGTTGTAGATATTTCCATGTTTATACAGATGGCTGTTCCGATATATCCATGTTTATACAGAGTTCTCTGTAGATATTTCCATGTTTATATAGGTGACAGTGCAGATATTTCCATGTTTATACAGATGGCTGTGTAGATATTTCCATGTTTATACAGATGACTTTGTAGGTATTTCCATGTTTATACAGATGGCGGTGTAGATATTTCCATGTTTATAGAGATAGCTGTGTAGATATTTCCAAGTTTACACAGATAGCGGTTTAGATATTTCCATGTTTATACAGATCGCGGTGTAGATATTTCCATGTTTATACAGATCGCGGGGTAGATATTTCCATATTTATACCGATAGCGGTGTAGATATTTCCATGTTTATAGAGATGGCGGTGTAGATATTTCCATGTTTATAGAGATGGCGGTGTAGATATTTCCATGTTTATAGAGATAGCGGTGTAGATATATCAATGTTCATAGAGATAGCAGTGAGGATATTTCCATGTTTATACAGATAGCAGTGTAGATATTTCCACTTTTATAGAGATAGCGGTTTAGATATTTCATATTTATACAGAGAGCGGTGTAGATATTTCCATGTTTATACAGATTGCGGTGTAGATATTTCCATGTTTATACAGATAGCGGTGTAGATATTTCCACATTTATACAGATGGCGGTGTAGATATTTCCATCTTTCTACAAATGGCAGTGTAGATATTTCCATGTTTGTAGAGATGGCGGTGTAGATATTTCCATGTTTATATAGATGGCAGTGTAGATATTTTCTTGTTTATGTAGATGGCGTTGTAGATACCTCCATGTTTAAAGAGATGGCGGTGTGTATATTTCCATGTTGATGGAGATAGCGGTGTAGATATTTCCATGTTTATAGAGATAGCGGTGTAGTTATTTCCATGTTTATAGAAATAGCGGTGTAGATATTTCCATGTTTCTACAGATGACTCTGTAGATATTTCCATGTTTGTACAGATGGCAGTGTAGATATTTCCATGTTTATAGAGATAGAAGTGTAGATATTTTCATGTTTATACATATTGCGGTGGAGATTTGTCCATGTTTATACAGATAGCAATGGAGATATTTCCACGTTGATACACATAGCGGTGTAGATATTTCCATGTTTATACAGATAGCGTTGTAGATATTTCCATGTTTATACAGATGGCTGTGCCGATATTTCCATGTTTATACAGAGTTCTCTGTAGATATTTCCATGTTTATATAGATGACAGTGCAGATATTTCCAGGTTTATACAGATGGCTGTGTAGATATTTCCATGTTTATACAGATGGCTGTGTAGATATTTCCATGTTTATACAGATGATTTTGTAGGTATTTCCATGTTTATACAGATGGCGGTGTAGATATTTCCATGTTTATAGAGATAGCTGTGTAGATATTTCCATGTTTACACAGATAGCGGTTTAGATATTTCCATGTTTATACACATCGCGGTGTAGATATTTCCATGTTTATACAGACCGCGGTGTAGATATTTCCATGTTTATACCGATAGCGGTGTAGATATTTCCATGTTTATACAGATGACGGTGTAGATATTTCCATGTTTATAGAGATGTCGGTGTAGATATTTCCATGTTTATAGAGATAGCGGTGTAGATATATCAATGTGCATAGAGATAGCAGTGAGGATATTTCCATGTTTATACAGATAGCAGTGTAGATATTTCCACTTTTATAGAGATAGCGGTTTAGATATTTCATATTTATACAGAGAGCGGTGTAGATATTTCCATGTTTATACAGATTGCGGTGTAGATATTTCCATGTTTATACAGATAGCGGTGTAGATATTTCCACGTTTATACAGATGGCGGTGCAGATATTTCCATCTTTCTTCAAATGGCAGTGTAGATATTTCCATGTTTATAGAGATGGCGGTGTAGATATTTCAATGTTTATATAGATGGCAGTGTAGATATTTACTTGTTTATGTAGATGGCGTTGTAGATACCTCCATGTTTAAAGAGATGGCGGTGTGTATATTTCCATGTTGATGGAGATGTCGGTGTAGATATTTCCATGTTTATAGAGATAGCGGTGTAGTTATTTCCATGTTTATAGAGATAGCGGTGTAGATATTTCCATGTTTCTACAGATGACGCTGTAGATATTTCCATGTTTGTACAGATGGCAGTGTAGATATTTCCATGTTTATAGAGATAGAAGTGTAGATATTTTCATGTTTATACATATTGCAGTGTAGTTTTGTCCATGTTTATACAGATAGCAATGGAGATATTTCCACGTTAATACACATAGCGGTGTAGATATTTCCATGTTTATACAGATAGCGTTGTAGATATTTCCATGTTTATACAGATGGCTGTGCCGATATTTCCATGTTTATACAGAGTTCTCTGTAGATATTTCCATGTTTATACAGATGACAGTGCAGATATTTCCAGGTTTATACAGATGGCTGTGTAGATATTTCCATGTTTATACAGATGGCTGTGTAGATATTTCCATGTTTATACAGATGACTTTGTAGGTATTTCCATGTTTATACAGATGGCGGTGTAGATATTTCCACGTTTATAGAGATAGCTGTGTAGATATTTCCATGTTTACACAGATAGCGGTTTAGATATTTCCATGTTTATACAGATCGCGGTGTAGATATTTCCATGTTTATACAGATCGCGGTGTAGATATTTCCATGTTTATACAGATAGCGGTTTAGATATTTCCATGTTTATACAGATGACGGTGTAGATATTTACATGTTTATAGAGATGGCGGCGTAGATAGTTCCATGTTTATAGAGATAGCGGTGTAGATATATCAATGTTCAAAGAGATAGCAGTGAGGATATTTCCATGTTTATACAGATAGCAGTGTAGATATTTCCACTTTTATAGAGATAGCGGTTTAGATATTTCATATTTATACAGAGAGCGGTGTAGATATATCCATGTTTATACAGATTGCTGTGTAGATATTTCCATGTTTATACAGATAGCGGTGTAGATATTTCCACGTTTATACAGATGGCGGTGTAGATATTTCCATCTTTCTACAAATGGCAGTGTAGATATTTCCATGTTTATAGAGATGGCGGTGTAGATATTTCCATGTTTATATAGATGGCAGTGTAGATATTTTCTTGTTTATGTAGATGCCGCTGTAGATACCTCCATGTTTAAAGAGATGGCGGTGTTTATATTTCCATGTTGATGGAGATAGCGGTGTAGATATTTCCATGTTTATAGAGATAGCGGTGTAGTTATTTCCATGTTTATAGAGATAGTGCTGTAGATATTTCCATGTTTCTACAGATGACTATGTAGATAATTCCATGTTCGTACAGATGGCAGTGTAGATATTTCCATATTTATAGAGATAGAAGTGTCGATATTTTCATCTTTATACATATTGCGGTGTAGATATTTCCATGTTTATACAGATAGCAATGGAGATATTTCCACGTTAATACACATAGCGGTGTAGATATTTCCATGTTTAGACAGATAGCGTTGTAGATATTTCCATGTTTATACAGATGGCTCTGCCGATATTTCCATGTTTATACAGAGTTCTCTGTAGATATTTCCATGTTTATATAGATGACAGTGCAGATATTTCCAGGTTTATACAGATGGCTGTGTAGATATTTCCATGTTTATACAGATGGCTGTGTAGATATTTCCATGTTTATACAAATGACTTTGTAGGTATTTCCAAGTTTATACAGATGGCGGTGTAGATATTTCCATGTTTATAGAGATAGCTGTGTAGATATTTCCATGTTTACACAGATAGCGGTTTAGATATTTCCATGTTTATACAGATCGCGGTGTAGATATTTCCATGTTCATACAGATCGCGGTGTAGATATTTCCATGTTTATACCGATAGCGGTGTAGATATTTCCATGTTTATACAGATGACGGTGTAGATATTTCCATGTTTATACAGATTGCGGTGTAGATATTTCCATGTTTATACAGATGGCGGTGTAGATATTTCCATGTTTATAGAGATAGCTGTGTAGATATTTCCATGTTTACACAGATAGCGGTTTAGATATTTCCATGTTTATACAGATCGCGGTGTAGATATTTCCATGTTTATACAGATCGCGGTGTAGATAGTTCCATGTTTATAGAGATAGCTGTGTAGATATTTCCATGTTTACACAGATAGCGGTTTAGATATTTAAATGTTTATACAGATCGCGGTGTAGATATTTCCATGTTTATACAGATCGCGGTGTAGATATTTCCATGTTTATACAGATAGCGGTGTAGATATTTCCATGTTTATACAGATGACGGTGTAGATATTTCCATGTTTATAGAGATGGCGGTGTAGATATTTCCATGTTTATAGAGATGGCGGTGTAGATAGTTCCATGTTTATAGAGATAGCGGTGTAGATATATCAATGTTCAAAGAGATAGCAGTGAGGATATTTCCATGTTTATACAGATAGCAGTGTAGATATTTCCACTTTTATAGAGATAGCGGTTTAGATATTTCATATTTATACAGAGAGCGGTGTAGATATATCCATGTTTATACAGATTGCTGTGTAGATAGTTCCATGTTTATACAGATAGCGGTGTAGATATTTCCACGTTTATACAGATGGCGGTGTAGATATTTCCATCTTTCTACAAATGGCAGTGTAGATATTTCCATGTTTATAGAGATGGCGGTGTAGATATTTCCATGTTTATATAGATGGCAGTGTAGATATTTTCTTGTTTATGTAGATGCCGTTGTAGATACCTCCATGTTTAAAGAGATGGCGGTGTGTATATTTCCATGTTGATGGAGATAGCGGTGTAGATATTTCCATGTTTATAGAGATAGCGGTGTAGTTATTTCCATGTTTATAGAGATAGTGGTGTAGATATTTCCATGTTTCTACAGATGACTGTGTAGATAATTCCATGTTCGTACAGATGGCATTGTAGATATTTCCATATTTATAGAGATAGAAGTGTCGATATTTTCATCTTTATACATATTGCGGTGGACATTTGTCCATGTTTATACAGATAGCAATGGAGATTTTTCCACGTTAATATACATAGCGGTGTAGATATTTCCATGTTTATACAGATAGCGTTGTAGATATTTCCATGTTTATACAGATGGCTCTGCCGATATTTCCATGTTTATACAGAGTTCTCTGTAGATATTTCCATGTTTATATAGATGACAGTGCAGATATTTCCAGGTTTATACAGATGGCTGTGTAGATATTTCCATGTTTATACAGATGGCTGTGTAGATATTTCCATGTTTATACAGATGACTTTGTAGGTTTTTCCAAGTTTATACAGATGGCGGTGTAGATATTTCCATGTTTATAGAGATAGCTGTGTAGATATTTCCATGTTTACACAGATAGCGGTTTAGATATTTCCATGTTTATACAGATCGCGGTGTAGATATTTCCATGTTCATACAGATCGCGGTGTAGATATTTCCATGTTTATACCGATAGCGGTGTAGATATTTCCATGTTTATACAGATGACGGTGTAGATATTTCCATGTTTATACAGATTGCGGTGTCGATGTTTCCATGTTTATACAGATGGCGGTGTAGATATTTCCATGTTTATAGAGATAGCTGTGTAGATATTTCCATGTTTACACAGATAGCGGTTTAGATATTTCCATGTTTATACAGATCGCGGTGTAGATATTTCCATGTTTATACAGATCGCGGTGTAGATATTTCCATGTTTATAGAGATAGCTGTGTAGATATTTCCATGTTTACACAGATAGCGGTTTAGATATTTAAATGTTTATACCGATCGCGGTGTAGATATTTCCATGTTTATACAGATCGCGGTGTAGATATTTCCATGTTTATACCGATAGCGGTGTAGATATTTCCATGTTTATACAGATGACGGTGTAGATATTTCCATGTTTATAGAGATGGCGGTGTAGATATTTCCATGTTTATAGAGATAGCGGTGTAGATATATCAATGTTCATAGAGATAGCAGTGAGGATATTTCCATGTGTATACAGATAGCAGTGTAGATATTTCCACTTTTATAGAGATAGCGGTTTAGATATTTCATATTTATACAGAGAGCGGTGTAGATATTTCCATGTTTATACAGATTGCGGTGTAGATATTTCCATGTTTATACAGATAGCGGTGTAGATGTTTCCACGTTTATACAGATGGCGGTGTAGATATTTCCATCTTTCTACAAATGGCAGTGTAGATATTTCCATGTTTATAGAGATGGCGGTGTAGATATTTCCATGTTTATATAGATGGCAGTGTAGATATTTTCTTGTTTATGTAGATGGCGTTGTAGATACCTCCATGTTTAAAGAGATGGCGGTTTGTATATTTCCAAGTTGATGGAGATGGCGGTGTAGATATTTCCATGTTTATAGAGATAGCGGTGTAGTTATTTCCATGTTGATGGAGATAGCAGTGTAGATATTTCCATGTTTCTACAGATGACTGTGCAGATATATCCATGTTTGTACAGATGGCAGTGTAGATATTTCCATGTTTATACAGATAGCGTTGTAGATATTTCCATGTTTATACAGATGGCTGTGCCGATATTTCCATGTTTATACAGAGTTCTCTGCAGATATTTCCATGTTTATATAGATGTCAGTGCAGATATTTCCAGGTTTATACAGATGGCTGTGTAGATATTTCCATGTTTATACAGATGGCTGTGTAGATATTTCCATGTTTATACAGATGACATTGTAGGTATTTCCATGTTTATACAGATGGCGGTGTAGATATTTCCATGTTTATAGAGATAGCTGTGTAGATATTTCCATGTTTACACAGATAGCGGTTTAGATATTTCCATGTTTATAGAGATGGCAGTGTAAATATTTTCTTGTTTATGTTGATGACGTTGTAGATACCTCCATGTTTAAAGAGATGGCGGTGTAGATATTTCCATGTTGATGGAGATAGCGGTGTAGATATTTCCATGTTTATAGAGATAGCTGTGTAGTTATTTCCATGTTTATAGAGATAGTGGTGTAGATATTTCCATGTTTCTACAGATGAATGTGCAGATATTTCCATGTTTGTACAGATGGCTGTGTAGATATTTCCATGTTTATAGAGATAGAAGTGTATATATTTTCATGTTTATACATATTGCGGTGGAGATTTGTCCATGTTTATACAGATAGCAATGGAGATATTTCCACGTTAATACACATAGCGGTGTAGATATTTCCATGTTTATACAGATAGCGTTGTAGATATTTCCATGCTTATACAGATGGCTGTGCCGATATTTCCATGTTTCTACAGAGTTCTCTGTAGATATTTCCATGTTTATATAGATGACAGTGCAGATATTTCCAGGTTTATACAGATGGCTGTGTAGATATTTCCATGTTTATACAGATGGCTGTGTAGATATTTCCATGTTTATGCAGATGACTTTGTAGGTATTTCCATGTTTATACAGATGGCGGTGTAGATATTTCCATGTTTATAGAAATAGCTGTGAAGATATTTCCATGTTTACACAGATAGCGGTTTAGATATTTCCATGTTTATACAGATCGCGGTGTAGATATTTCCATGTTTATACAGATCGCGGTGTAGATATTTCCATGTTTATACAGATAGCGTTGTAGATATTTCCATGTTTATACAGATGACGGTGTAGATATTTCCATGTTTATAGAGATGGCGGTGTAGATATTTCCATGTTTATAGAGATAGCGGTGTGGATATATCAATGTGCATAGAGATAGCAGTGAGGATATTTCCATGTTTATACAGATAGCAGTGTAGATATTTCCACTTTTATAGAGAAAGCGGTTTAGATATTTCATATTTATACAGAGAGCGGTGTAGATATTTCCATGTTTATACAGATTGCGGTGTAGATATTTCCATGTTTATACAGATAGCGGTGTAGATATTTCCACGTTTATACAGATGGCGGTGTAGATATTTCCATCTTTCTACAAATGGCAGTGTAGATATTTCCATGTTTATAGAGATGTCGGTGTAGATATTTCCATGTTTATATAGATGGCAGTGTAGATATTTTCTTGTTTATGTAGATGGCGTTGTAGATAACTCCATGTTTAAAGAGATGGTGGTGTGTATATTTCCATGTTGATGGAGATAGCGGTGTAGATATTTCCATGTTTATAGAGATAGCGGTGTTGTTATTACCATGTTTATAGAGATAGCGGTGTAGATATTTCCATGTTTCTACAGATGACTGTGTAGATATTTCCATATTTGTACAGATGGCAGTGTAGATATTTCCATGTTTATAGAGATAGAAGTGTAGATATTTTCATGTTTATACATATTGCGGTGGAGATTTGTCCATGTTTATAAAGATAGCAATGGAGAAATTTCCACGTTAATACACATAGCGGTGTAGATATTTCCATGTTTATACAGATAGCGTTGTAGATATTTCCATGTTTATACAGATGGCTCTGCCGATATTTCCATGTTTATACAGAGTTCTCTGTAGATATTTCCATGTTTATATAGATGACAGTGCAGATATTTCCAGGTTTATACAGATGGCTGTGTAGATATTTCCATGTTTATACAGATGGCTGTGTAGATATTTCCATGTTTATACAAATGACTTTGTAGGTATTTCCAAGTTTATACAGATGGCGGTGTAGATATTTCCATGTTTATATAGATAGCTGTGTAGATATTTCCATGTTTACACAGATAGCGGTTTAGATATTTCCATGTTTATACAGATCGCGGTGTAGATATTTCCATGTTCATACAGATCGCGGTGTAGATATTTCCATGTTTATACCGATAGCGGTGTAGATATTTCAATGTTTATACAGATGACGGTGTAGATATTTCCATGTTTATACAGATTGCCGTGTAGATATTTCCATGTTTATACAGATGGCGGTGTAGATATTTCCATGTTTATAGAGATAGCTGTGTAGATATTTCCATGTTTACACAGATAGCGGTTTAGATATTTCCATGTTTATACAGATCGCGGTGTAGATATTTCCATGTTTATAGAGATCGCGGTGTAGATATTTCCATGTTTATAGAGATAGCTGTGTAGATATTTCCATGTTTACACAGATAGCGGTTTAGATATTTAAATGTTTATACAGATCGCGGTGTAGATATTTCCATGTTTATACAGATCGCGGTGTAGATATTTCCATGTTTATACAGATAGCGGTGTAGATATTTCCATGTTTATACAGATGACGGTGTAGATATTTCCATGTTTATAGAGATGGCGGTGTAGATATTTCCATGTTTATAGAGATGCCGGTGTAGATATTTCCATGTTTATAGAGATAGCGGTGTAGATATATCAATGTTCAAAGAGATAGCAGTGAGGATATTTCCATGTTTATACAGATAGCAGTGTAGATATTTCCACTTTTATAGAGATAGCGGTTTAGATATTTCATATTTATACAGAGAGCGGTGTAGATATATCCATGTTTATACAGATTGCTGTGTAGATATTTCCATGTTTATACAGATAGCGGTGTAGATATTTCCACGTTTATACAGATGGCGGTGTAGATATTTCCATCTTTCTACAAATGGCAGTGTAGATATTTCCATGTTTATAGAGATGGCGGTGTAGATATTTCCATGTTTATATAGATGGCAGTGTAGATATTTTCTTGTTTATGTAGATGCCGTTGTAGATACCTCCATGTTTAAAGAGATGGCGGTGTGTATATTTCCATGTTGATGGAGATAGCGGTGTAGATATTTCCATGTTTATAGAGATAGCGGTGTAGTTATTTCCATGTTTATAGAGATAGTGGTGTAGATATTTCCATGTTTCTACAGATGACTGTGTAGATAATTCCATGTTCGTACAGATGGCAGGGTAGATATTTCCATATTTATAGAGATAGAAGTGTCGATATTTTCATCTTTATACATATTGCGGTGGAGATTTGTCCATGTTTATACAGATAGCAATGGAGATATTTCCACGTTAATATACATAGCGGTGTAGATATTCCCATGTTTATACAGATAGCGTTGTAGATATTTCCATGTTTATACAGATGGCTCTGCCGATATTTCCATGTTTATACAGAGTTCTCTGTAGATATTTCCATGTTTATATAGATGACAGTGCAGATATTTCCAGGTTTATACAGATGGCTGTGTAGATATTTCCATGTTTATACAGATGGCTGTGTAGATATTTCCATGTTTATACAGATGACTTTGTAGGTATTTCCAAGTTTATACAGATGGCGGTGTAGATATTTCCATGTTTATAGAGATAGCTGTGTAGATATTTCCATGTTTACACAGATAGCGTTTTAGATATTTCCATGTTTATACAGATCGTGGTGTAGATATTTCCATGTTCATACAGATCGCGGTGTAGATATTTCCATGTTTATACCGATAGCGGTGTAGATATTTCCATGTTTATACAGATGACGGTGTAGATATTTCCATGTTTATACAGATTGCGGTGTAGATATTTCCATGTTTATACAGATGGCGGTGTAGATATTTCCATGTTTATAGAGATAGCTGTGTAGATATTTCCATGTTTACACAGATAGCGGTTTAGATATTTCCATGTTTATACAGATCGCGGTGTAGATATTTCCATGTTTATACAGATCGCGGTGTAGATATTTCCATGTTTATAGAGATAGCTGTCTAGATATTTCCATGTTTACACAGATAGCGGTTTAGATATTTAAATGTTTATACCGATCGCGGTGTAGATATTTCCATGTTTATACAGATCGCGGTGTAGATATTTCCATGTTTATACAGATAGCGGTGTAGATATTTCCATGTTTATACAGATGACGGTGTAGATATTTCCATGTTTATAGAGATGGCGGTGTAGATATTTCCATGTTTATAGAGATAGCGGTGTAGATATATCAATGTTCATAGAGATAGCAGTGAGGATATTTCCATGTTTATACAGATAGCAGTGTAGATATTTCCACTTTTATAGAGATAGCGGTTTAGATATTTCATATTTATACAGAGAGCGGTGTAGATATTTCCATGTTTATACAGATTGCGGTGTAGATATTTCCATGTTTATACAGATAGCGGTGTAGATATTTCCACGTTTATACAGATGGCGGTGTAGATATTTCCATCTTTCTACAAATGGCAGTGTAGATATTTCAATGTTTATAGAGATGGCGGTGTAGATATTTCCATGTTTATATAGATGGCAGTGTAGATATTTTCTTGTTTATGTAGATGGCGTTGTAGATACCTCCATGTTTAAAGAGATGGCGGTTTGTATGTTTCCAAGTTGATGGAGATGGCGGTGTAGATATTTCCATGTTTATAGAGATAGCGGTGTAGTTATTTCCATGTTGATGGAGATAGCAGTGTAGATATTTCCATGTTTCTACAGATGACTGTGCAGATATTTCCATGTTTGTACAGATGGCAGTGTAGATATTTCCACGTTTATACAGATAGCGTTGTAGATATTTCCATGTTTATACAGATGGCTGTGCCGATATTTCCATGTTTATACAGAGTTCTCTGTAGATATTTCCATGTTTATATAGATGTCAGAGCAGATATTTCCAGGTTTATACAGATGGCTGTGTAGATATTTCCATGTTTATACAGATGGCTGTGTAGATATTTCCATGTTTATACAGATGACATTGTAGGTATTTCCATGTTTATACAGATGGCGGTGTAGATATTTCCATGTTTATAGAGATAGCTGTGTAGATATTTCCATGTTTACACAGATAGCGGTTTAGATATTTCCATGTTTATAGAGATGGCAGTGTAAATATTTTCTTGTTTATGTTGATGACGTTGTAGATACCTCCATGTTTAAAGAGATGGCGGTGTGTATATTTCCATGTTGATGGAGATAGCGGTGTAGATATTTCCATGTTTATAGAGATAGCGGTGTAGTTATTTCCATGTTTATAGAGGTAGTGGTGTAGATATTTCCATGTTTCTACAGATGACTGTGCAGATATTTCCATGTTTGTACAGATGGCTGTGTAGATATTTCCATGTTTATAGAGATAGAAGTGTAGATATTTTCATGTTTATACATATTGCGGTGGAGATTTGTCCATGTTTATACAGATAGCAATGGAGATATTTCCACGTTAATACACATAGCGGTGTAGATATTTCCATGTTTATACAGATAGCGTTGTAGATATTTCCATGCTTATACAGATGGCTGTGCCGATATTTCCATGTTTCTACAGAGTTCTCTGTAGGTATTTCCATGTTTATATAGATGACAGTGCAGATATTTCCAGGTTTATACAGATGGCTGTGTAGATATTTCCATGTTTATACAGATGGCTGTGTAGATATTTCCATGTTTATGCAGATGACTTTGTAGGTATTTCCATGTTTATACCGATGGCGGTGTAGATATTTCCATGTTTATAGAAATAGCTGTGAAGATATTTCCATGTTTACACAGATAGCGGTTTAGATATTTCCATGTTTATACAGATTGCGGTGTAGATATTTCCATGTTTATACAGATCGCGGTGTAGATATTTCCATGTTTATACAGATAGCGTTGTAGATATTTCCATGTTTATACAGATGACGGTGTAGATATTTCCATGTTTATAGAGATGGCGGTGTAGATATTTCCATGTATATAGAGATAGCGGTGTAGATATATCAATGTGCATAGAGATAGCAGTGAGGATATTTCCATGTTTATACAGATAGCAGTGTAGATATTTCCACTTTTATAGAGATAGTGGTTTAGATATTTCATATTTATACAGAGAGCGGTGTAGATATTTCCATGTTTATACAGATTGCGGTGTAGATATTTCCATGTTTATACAGATAGCGGTGTAGATATTTCCAAGTTTATACAGATGGCGGTGTAGATATTTCCATCTTTCTACAAATGGCAGTGTAGATATTTCCATGTTTATAGAGATGGCGGTGTAGATATTTCCATGTTTATATAGATGGCAGTGTAGATATTTTCTTGTTTATGTAGATGGCGTTGTAGATAACTCCATGTTTAAAGAGATTGTGGTGTGTATATTTCCATGTTGATGGAGATAGCGGTGTAGATATTTCCATGTTTATAGAGATAGCGGTGTTGTTATTACCATGTTTATAGAGATAGCGGTGTAGATATTTCCATGTTTCTTCAGATGACTGTGTAGATATTTCCATATTTGTACAGATGGCAGTGTAGATATTTCCATGTTTATAGAGATAGAAGTGTAGATATTTTCATGTTTATACATATTGCGGTGGAGATTTGTCCATGTTTATAAAGATAGCAATGGAGAAATTTCCACGTTAATACACATAGCGGTGTAGATATTTCCATGTTTATACAGATAGCGTTGTAGATATTTCCATGTTTATAGAGATAGCTGTGTAGATATTTCCATGTTTACACAGATAGCGGTTTAGATATTTAAATGTTTATACATATCGCGGTGTAGATATTTCCATGTTTATACAGATCGCGGTGTAGATATTTCCATGTTTATACAGATAGCGGTGTAGATATTCCCATGTTTATACAGATGACGGTGTAGATATTTCCATGTTTATAGAGATGGCGGTGTAGATATTTCCATGTTTATAGAGATAGCGGTGTAGATATATCAATGTTCATAGAGATAGCAGTGAGGATATTTCCATGTTTATACAGACAGCAGTGTAGATATTTCCACTTTTATAGAGATAGCGGTTTAGAGAGTTCTTATTTATACAGAGAGCGGTGTAGATATTTTCATGTTAATACAGATTGCGGTGTAGATATTTCCATGTTTATACAGATAGCGGTGTAGGTATTTCCACGTTTATACAGATGGCGGTGTAGATATTTCCATCTTTCTACAAATGGCAGTGTAGATATTTCCATGTTTATAGAGATGTCGGTGTAGATATTTCCATGTTTATATAGAAGGCAGTGTAGATATTTTCTTGTTTATGTAGATGGCGTTGTAGATACCTCCATGTTTAAAGAGATGGCGGTGTGTATATTTCCATGTTGATGGAGATAGCGGTGTAGATATTTCCATGTTTATAGAGATAGCGGTGTTGTTATTACCATGTTTATAGAGATAGCGGTGTAGATATTTCCATGTTTCTTCAGATGACTGTGTAGATATTTCCATATTTGTACAGATGGCAGTGTAGATATTTCCATGTTTATAGAGATAGAAGTGTAGATATTTTCATGTTTATACATATTGCGGTGGAGATTTGTCCATGTTTATAAAGATAGCAATGGAGAAATTTCCACGTTAATACACATAGCGGTGTAGATATTTCCATGTTTATACAGATAGCGTTGTAGATATTTCCATGTTTATAGAGATAGCTGTGTAGATATTTCCATGTTTACACAGATAGCGGTTTAGATATTTAAATGTTTATACATATCGCGGTGTAGATATTTCCATGTTTATACAGATCGCGGTGTAGATATTTCCATGTTTATACAGATAGCGGTGTAGATATTCCCATGTTTATACAGATGACGGTGTAGATATTTCCATGTTTATAGAGATGGCGGTGTAGATATTTCCATGTTTATAGAGATAGCGGTGTAGATATATCAATGTTCATAGAGATAGCAGTGAGGATATTTCCATGTTTATACAGACAGCAGTGTAGATATTTCCACTTTTATAGAGATAGCGGTTTAGAGAGTTCTTATTTATACAGAGAGCGGTGTAGATATTTTCATGTTAATACAGATTGCGGTGTAGATATTTCCATGTTTATACAGATAGCGGTGTAGGTATTTCCACGTTTATACAGATGGCGGTGTAGATATTTCCATCTTTCTACAAATGGCAGTGTAGATATTTCCATGTTTATAGAGATGTCGGTGTAGATATTTCCATGTTTATATAGAAGGCAGTGTAGATATTTTCTTGTTTATGTAGATGGCGTTGTAGATACCTCCATGTTTAAAGAGATGGCGGTGTGTATATTTCCATGTTGATGGAGATAGCGGTGTAGATATTTCCATGTTTATAGAGATAGCGGTGTAGTTATTTTCATGTTTATAGAGATAGCGGTGTAGATATCTCCATGTTTCTACAGATGACTGTGTAGATATTTCCATGTTTGTACAGATGGCAGTGTAGATATTTCCATGTTTATAGAGATAGAAGTGTAGATATTTTCATGTTTATACATATTGCGGTGGAGATTTGTCCATGTTTATACAGATGGCAATGGAGATATTTCCACGTTAATACACATAGCGGTGTAGATATTTCCATGTTTATACAGATAGCGTTGTAGATATTTCCATGTCTATACAGATGGCTGTGCCGATATTTCCATGTTTATACAGAGTTCTCTGTAGATATTTCCATGTTTATATAGATGACAGTGCAGATATTTCCAGGTTTATACAGATGGCTGTGTAGATATTTCCGTGTTTATAGAGATGGCTGTGTAGATATTTCCATGTTTATACAGATGACTTTGTAGGTATTTCCATGTTTATACAGATGGCGGTGTAGATATTTCCATGTTTATAGAGATAGCTGTGTAGATATTTCCATGTTTACACAGATAGCGGTTTAGATATTTCCATGTTTATACAGATCGCGGTGTAGATATTTCCATGTTTATACAGATCGCGGTGTAGATATTTCCATGTTTATACCGATAGCGGTGTAGATATTTCCATGTTTATACAGATGACGGTGTACATATTTCCATGTTTATAGAGATGGCGGTGTAGATATTTCCATGTTTATAGAGATAGTGGTGTAGATATATCAATGTTCATAGAGATAGCAGTGATGATATTTCCATGTTTATACAGATAGCAGTGTAGATATTTCCACTTTTATAGAGATAGCGGTTCAGATATTTCATATTTATACAGAGAGCGGTGTAGATATTTCCATGTTTATATAGATTGCTGTGTAGATATTTCTATGTTTATACAGATAGTGGTGTAGATATTTCCAAGTTTATACAGATGGCGGTGTAGATATTTCCATCTTTCTACAAATGGCAGTGTAGATATTTCCATGTTTATAGAGATGGCGGGGTAGATATTTCCATGTTTATATACATGGCAGTGTAGATATTTTCTTGTTTGTGTAGATAGCGTTGTAGATACCTCCATGTTTAAAGAGATGGCGGTGTGTATATTTCCATGTTGATGGAGATAGCGGTGTAGATATTTCCATGTTTATACAGATAGCTGTGTAGATATTTCCATATTTACACAGATAGCGGTTTAGATATTTCCATGTTTATACATATCGCGGTGTAGATATTTCCATGTTTATACAGATCGCAGTGAAGATAATTCCATTTTTATACAGATTGCGGTGTAGATATTTCCATGTTTATACAGATAGCGGTGTAGATATTTCCACGTTTATACAGATGGCGGTGTAGATATTTCCATCTTTCTACAAATGGCAGTGTAGATATTTCCATGTTTATAGAGATGGCGGTGTAGATATTTCCATGTTTATACAGATGGCAGTGTAGATATTTTCTTGTTTATGTAGATGGCGTTGTAGATACCTCCATGTTTAAAGAGATGGCGGTGTGTATATTTCCATGTTGATGGAGATAGCAGTGTAGATATTTCCATGTTTATAGAGATAGCGGTGTAGTTATTTCCATGTTTATAGAGATAGCGGTGTAGATATTTCCATGTTTCTACAGATGACTGTGTAGATATTTCCATGTTTGTACAGATGGCAGTGTAGATATTTCCATGTTTATAGAGATAGAAGTGTAGATATTTTCATGTTTATACATATTGCGGTGGAGATTTGTCCATGTTTATACAGATAGCAAAGGAGATATTTCCACGTTAATACACATAGCGGTGTAGATATTTCCATGTTTCTACAGATGACTGTGTAGATATTTCCATGTTTGTACAGATGGCAGTGTAGATATTTCCATGTTTATAGAGATAGAAGTGTAGATATTTTCATGTTTATACATATTGCGGTGGAGATTTGTCCATGTTTATACAGATAGCAAAGGAGATATTTCCACGTTAATACACATAGCGGTGTAGATATTTCCATGTTTATACAGATAGCGTTGTAGATATTTCCATGTTTATACAGATGGCTGTGCCGATATTTCCATGTTTATAGAGAGTTCTCTGTAGATATTTCCATGTTTATATAGATGACAGTGCAGATATTTCCAGGTTTATACAGATGGCTGTGTAGATATTTCCATGTTTATACAGACGGGTGTGTAGATATTTCCATGTTTATACAGATGACTTTGTAGGTATTTCCATGTTTGTACAGATGGCGGTGTAGATATTTCCATGTTTATAGAGGTAGCTGTGTAGATATTTCCATGTTTACACAGATAGTGGTTTAGATATTTAGATGTTTATACAGATCGCGGTGAAGATATTTCCATGTTTATACAGATCGCGGTGTAGATATTTCCATGTTTATACAGATAGCGGTGTGGATATTTCCATGTTTATACAGATGACGGTGTAGATATTTCCATGTTTATAGAGATGGCGGTGTAGAAATTTCCATGTTTATAGAGATAGCGGTGTAGATATATCAATGTGCATAGAGATAGCAGTGAGGATATTTCCATGTTTATACAGATAGCAGTGTAGATATTTCCACTTTTATAGAGATAGCGGTTTAGATATTTCATATTTATACAGAGAGCGGTGTAGATATTTCCATGTTTATACAGATGGCTGTGTAGATATTTCCATGTTTATACAGATGGCTGTGTAGATATTTCCATGTTTATACAGATGACTTTGTAGGTATTTCCATGTTTATACAGATGGCGGTGTATATATTTCCATGTTTATAGAGATAGCTGTGTAGATATTTCCATGTTTACACAGATAGCGGTTTAGATATTTCCATGTTTATACAGATCGCGGTGTAGATATTTCCATGTTTATACAGATCACGGTGTAGATATTTCCATGTTTATAGAGATAGCGGTGTAGATATATCAATGTTCATAGAGATAGAAGTGAGGATATTTCCATGTTTATACAGATAGCAGTGTAGATATTTCCACTTTTATAGAGATAGCGGTTCAGATATTTCATATTTATACAGAGAGCGGTGTAGATACTTCCATGTTTATACAGATTGCGGTGTAGATATTTCCATGTTTATACAGATAGCGGTGTAGGTATTTCCACGTTTATACAGATGGCGGTGTAGATATTTCCATCTTTCTACAAATGGCAGTGTAGATATTTCCATGTTTATATAGATGGCAGTGTAGATATTTTCTTGTTTATGTAGATGGCGTTGTAGATACCTCCATGTTTAAAGAGATGGCGTTGTGTATATTTCCATGTTGATGGAGATAGCGGTGTAGATATTTCCATGTTTATAGAGATAGCGGTGTAGTTATTTCCATGTTGATGGAGATAGCGGTGTAGATATTTCCATGTTTCTACAGATGACTGTGCAGATATTTCCATGTTTGTACAGATGGCAGTGTAGATATTTCCATGTTTATAGAGATAGAAGTGTAGATATTTTCATGTTTATACATATTGCGGTGGAGATTTGTCCATGTTTATACAGATAGCAATGGAGATGTTTCCACGTTAATACACATAGCGGTGTAGATATTTCCATGTTTATACAGATAGCGTTGTAGATATTTCCAAGTTTATACAGATGGCTGTGCCAATATTTCCATGTTTATACAGAGTTCTCTGTAGATATTTCCATGTTTATATAGATGACAGTGCAGATATTTCCAGGTTTATACAGATGGCTGTGTAGATATTTCCATGTTTATACAGATAGCTGTGTAGATATTACCATGTTTATACATATGACTTTGTAGGTATTTCCATGTTTATACAGATGGCGGTGTAGATATTTCCATGTTTACACAGATAGCGGTTTAGATATTTCCATGTTTATACAGATCGCGGTGTAGTTATTTCCATGTTTATACAGATCGCGGTGTAGATATTTCCATGTTTATACAGATAGCGGTGTAGATATTTCCATGTTTACACAGATGACGGTGTAGATATTTCCATGTTTATAGAGATGGCTGTGTAGATATTTCCATGTTTATAGAGATAGCGGTGTAGATATATCAATGTTCATAGAGATAGCAGTGAGGATATTTCCATGTTTATACAGATAGCAGTGTAGACATTTCCACTTTTATAGAGATAGCGGTTTAGATAGTTCATATTTATACAGAGAGCGGTGTAGATATTTTCATGTTAATACAGATTGCGGTGTAGATATTTCCATGTTTATACAGATAGCGGTGTAGGTATTTCCACGTTTATACAGATGGCGGTGTAGATATTTCCATCTTTCTACAAATGGCAGTGTAGATATTTCCATGTTTATAGAGATGGCGGTGTAGATATTTCCATGTTTATATAGATGGCAGTGTAGATATTTTCTTGTTTATGTAGATGGTGTTGTAGATACCTCCATGCTTAAAGAGATGGCGGTGTGTATATTTCCATGTTGATGGAGATAGCGGTGTAGATATTTCCATGTTTATAGAGATAGCGGTGTAGTTATTTCCATGTTTATGGAGATAGCGGTGTAGTTATCTCCATGTTTCTACAGATGACTGTGTAGATATTTCCATGTTTGTACAGATGGCAGTGTAGATATTTCCATGTTTATAGAGATAGAAGTGTAGATATTTTCATGTTTATACATATTGCGGTGGAGATTTGTCCATGTTTATACAGATAGCAATGGAGATACTTCCACGTTAATACACATAGCGGTGTAGATATTTCCATGTTTATACAGATAGCGTTGTAGATATTTCCATGTTTATACAGATGGCTCTCCCGATATTTCCATGTTTATACAGAGTTCTCTGTAGATATTTCCATGTTTATATAGATGACAGTGCAGATATTTCCAGGTTTATACAGATGGCTGTGTAGATATTTCCATGTTTATACAGATGGCTGTGTAGATATTTCCATGTTTATACAGATGACTTTGTAGGTATTTCCATGTTTATACAGATGGCGGTGTAGATATTTCCATGTTTATAGTGATAGCTGTGTAGATATTTCCATGTTTACACAGATAGCGGTTTACATATTTCCATGTTTATACAGATCGCGGTGTAGATATTTCCATGTTTATACAGATCGCGGTGTAGATATTTCCATGTTTATACAGATAGCGGTGTACATATTTCCATGTTTATACAGATGACTGTGTAGATATTTCCATGTTTATAGAGATGGCGGTGTAGATATTTCCATGTTTATAGAGATAGCGGTGTAGATATATCAATGTTCATAGAGATAGCAGTGAGGATATTTCCATGTTTATACAGATAGCAGTGTAGATATTTCCACTTTTATAGAGATAGCGGTTTAGATAGTTCATATTTATACAGAGAGCGGTGTAGATATTTTCATGTTAATACAGATTGCGGTGTAGATATTTCCATGTTTATACAGATAGCGGTGTAGGTATTTCCACGTTTATACAGATGGCGGTGTAGATATTTCCAACTTTCTACAAATGGCAGTGTAGATATTTCCATGTTTATAGAGATGGCGGTGTAGATATTTCCATGTTTATATAGATGGCAGTGTAGATATTTTCTTGTTTATGTAGATGGCGTTGTAGATACCTCCATGTTTAAAGAGATGGCAGTGTGTATATTTCCATGTTGATGGAGATAGCGGTGTAGATATTTCCATGTTTATAGAGATAGTGGTGTACTTATTTCCATGTTTATAGAGATAGCGGTGTAGATATCTCCATGTTTCTACAGATGACTGTGTAGATATTTCCATGTTTGTACAGATGGCAGTGTAGATATTTCCATGTTTATAGAGATAGAAGTGTAGATATTTTCATGTTTACACATATTGCGGTGGAGATTTGTCCATGTTTATACAGATAGCAATGGAGATATTTCCACGTTAATACACATAGCTGTGTAGATATTTCCATGTTTATACAGATAGCGTTGTAGATATTTCCATGTTTATACAGATGGCTGTGCCGATATTTCCATGTTTATACAGAGTTCTCTGTAGATATTTCCATGTTTATATAGATGACAGTGCAGATATTTCCAGGTTTATACAGATGGCTGTGTAGATATTTCCATGTTTATACAGATGGCTGTGTAGATATTTCCATGTTTATACAGATGACTTTGTAGGTATTTCCATGTTTATACAGATGGCGGTGTAGATATTTCCTTGTTTATAGAGATAGCTGTGTAGATATTTCCATGTTTACAAAGATATTTCCATGTTTATACAGATCGCGGTTTAGATATTTCCATGTTTATACAGATCGAGGTGTAGATATTTCCATGTTTATAGTGATAGCGGTGTAGATATTTCCATGTTTATACAAAAGACGGTGTAGATATTTCCATGTTTATAGAGATGGCGGTGTAGATAGTTCCATGTTTATAGAGATAGCGGTGTAGATATATCAATGTTCATAGAGACAGCAGTGAGGATATTTCCATGTTTATATTGATAGCAGTGTAGATATTTCCAATTTTATAGAGATAGCGGTTTAGATATTTCATATTTGTACAGAGAGCGGTGTACATATTTCCATGTTTATACAGATTGCGGTGTAGATATTTCCATGTTTATACAGATAGCGGTGTAGATATTTCCACGTTTATACAGATGGCGGTGTAGATATTTCCATCTTTCTACAAATGGCAGTGTAGATATTTCCATGTTTATAGAGATGGCGGTGTAGATATTTCCATGTTTATATAGATGGCAGTGTAGATATTTTCTTGTTTATGTAGATGGCGTTGTAGATACCTCCATGTTTAAAGAGATGGCCATGTGTATATTTCCATGTTGATGGAGATAGCGGTGTAGATATTTCCATGTTTATAGAGATAGCGGTGTAGTTATTTCCATGTTTATAGAGATAGCGGTGTAGATATTTCCATGTTTCTACAGATGACTGTGTAGATATTTCCATGTTTGTACAGATGGCAGTGTAGATATTTCCATGTTTATAGAGATAGAAGTGTAGATATTTTCATGTTTATACATATTGCGGTGGAGATTTGTCCATGTTTATACAGATAGCAATGGAGATATTTCCACGTTAACACACATAGCGGTGTAGATATTTCCATGTTTATACAGATAGCGTTGTAGATATTTCCATGTTTATACAGATGGCTGTGCCGATATTTCCATGTTTATACAGAGTTCTCTGTAGATATTTCCATGTTTATATAGATGACAGTGCAGATATTTCCAGGTTTATACAGATGGCTGTGTAGATATTTCCATGTTTATACAGATGGCTGTGTAGATATCTCCATGTTTATACAGATTACTTTGTAGGTATTTCCATGTTTATACAGATGGTGGTGTAGATATTTCCATGTTTATAGAGATAGCTGTGTAGATATTTCCATGTTTACACAGATAGCGTTTTAGATATTTCCATGTTTATACAGATCGCGGTGTAGATATTTCCATGTTTATACAGATCGCGGTGTAGATATTTCCATGTTTATACCGATAGCGGTGTAGATATTTCCATGTTTATACAGATGACGGTGTAGATATTTCCATGTTTATAGAGATGGCGGTGTAGATATTTCCATGTTTATAGAGATAGCGGTGTAGGTATATCAATGTTCATAGAGATAGCAGTGAGGATATTTCCATGTTTATACAGATAGCAGTGTAGATATTTCCACTTTTATAGAGATAGCGGTTCAGATATTTCATATTTATACAGAGAGCAGTGTAGATATTTCCATGTTTATACAGATTGCGGTGTAGATATTTCCATGTTTATACAGATAGCGGTGTAGATATTTCCACGTTTATACAGATGGCGGTGTAGATATTTCCATCTTTCTACAAATGGCAGTGTAGATATTTCCATGTTTATAGAGATGGCGGTGTAGATATTTCCATGTTTATATAGATGGCAGTGTAGATATTTTCTTGTTTATGTAGATGGCGTTGTAGATACCTCCATGTTTAAAGAGATGGCGGTGTGTATATTTCCATGTTGATGGAGATTGCGGTGTAGATATTTCCATGTTTATAGAGATAGCGTTGTAGTTATTTCCATGTTTATAGAGATAGCGGTGTAGATATTTCCATGTTTCTACAGATGACTGTGTAGATATTTCCAAGTTTGTACAGATGGCAGTGTAGATATTTCCATGTTTATAGAGATAGAAGTGTAGATATTTTCATGTTTATACATATTGCGGTGGAGATTTGTCCATGTTTATACAGATAGCAATGGAGATACTTCCACGTTAATACACATAGCGGTGTAGATATTTCCATGTTTATACAGATAGCGTTGTAGATATTTCCATGTTTATACAGATGGCTGTGCCGATATTTCCATGTTTATACAGAGTTCTCTGTAGATATTTCCATGTTTATATAGATGACAGTGCAGATATTTCCAGGTTTATACACATGGCTGTGTAGATATTTCCATGTTTATACAGATGGCTGTGTAGATATCTCCATGTTTATACAGATTACTTTGTAGGTATTTCCATGTTTATACAGATGGTGGTGTAGATATTTCCATGTTTATAGAGATAGCTGTGTAGATATTTCCATGTTTACACAGATAGCGTTTTAGATATTTCCATGTTTATACAGATCGCGGTGTAGATATTTCCATGTTTATACAGATCGCGGTGTAGATATTTCCATGTTTATACCGATAGCGGTGTAGATATTTCCATGTTTATACAGATGACGGTGTAGATATTTCCATGTTTATAGAGATGGCGGTGTAGATATTTCCATGTTTATAGAGATAGCGGTGTAGGTATATCAATGTTCATAGAGATAGCAGTGAGGATATTTCCATGTTTATACAGATAGCAGTGTAGATATTTCCACTTTTATAGAGATAGCGGTTCAGATATTTCATATTTATACAGAGAGCAGTGTAGATATTTCCATGTTTATACAGATTGCGGTGTAGATATTTCCATGTTTATACAGATAGCGGTGTAGATATTTCCACGTTTATACAGATGGCGGTGTAGATATTTCCATCTTTCTACAAATGGCAGTGTAGATATTTCCATGTTTATAGAGATGGCGGTGTAGATATTTCCATGTTTATATAGATGGCAGTGTAGATATTTTCTTGTTTATGTAGATGGCGTTGTAGATACCTCCATGTTTAAAGAGATGGCGGTGTGTATATTTCCATGTTGATGGAGATATCGGTGTAGATATTTCCATGTTTATAGAGATAGCGTTGTAGTTATTTCCATGTTTATAGAGATAGCGGTGTAGATATTTCCATGTTTCTACAGATGACTGTGTAGATATTTCCAAGTTTGTACAG
Organism: Pan troglodytes; assembly: GCF_028858775.2. Lineage (NCBI taxonomy): Eukaryota > Metazoa > Chordata > Mammalia > Primates > Hominidae > Pan > Pan troglodytes. The sequence continues at coordinate 866,460 of NC_072419.2, read as the reverse complement.
ATGGCAGTGTAGATATTTCCATGTTTATAGAGATAGAAGTGTAGATATTTTCATGTTTATACATATTGCGGTGGAGATTTGTCCATGTTTATACAGATAGCAATGGAGATACTTCCACGTTAATACACATAGCGGTGTAGATATTTCCATGTTTATACAGATAGCGTTGTAGATATTTCCATGTTTATACAGATGGCTCTCCCGATATTTCCATGTTTATACAGAGTTCTCTGTAGATATTTCCATGTTTATATAGATGACAGTGCAGATATTTCCAGGTTTATACACATGGCTGTGTAGATATTTCCATGTTTATACAGATGGCTGTGTAGATATTTCCATGTTTATACAGATGACTTTGTAGGTATTTCCATGTTTATACAGATGGCGGTGTAGATATTTCCATGTTTATAGTGATAGCTGTGTAGATATTTCCATGTTTACACAGATAGCGGTTTACATATTTCCATGTTTATACAGATCGCGGTGTAGATATTTCCATGTTTATACAGATCGCGGTGTAGATATTTCCATGTTTATACAGATAGCGGTGTAGATATTTCCATGTTTATACAGATGACGGTGTAGATATTTCCATGTTTATAGAGATGGCGGTGTGGATATTTCCATGTTTATAGAGATAGCGGTGTAGATATATCAATGTTCATAGAGATAGCAGTGAGGATATTTCCATGTTTATACAGATAGCAGTGTAGATATTTCCACTTTTATAGAGATAGCGGTTTAGATAGTTCATATTTATACAGAGAGCGGTGTAGATATTTTCATGTTAATACAGATTGCGGTGTAGATATTTCCATGTTTATACAGATAGCGGTGTAGGTATTTCCACGTTTATACAGATGGCGGTGTAGATATTTCCAACTTTCTACAAATGGCAGTGTAGATATTTCCATGTTTATAGAGATGGCGGTGTAGATATTTCCATGTTTATATAGATGGCAGTGTAGATATTTTCTTGTTTATGTAGATGGCGTTGTAGATACCTCCATGTTTAAAGAGATGGCAGTGTGTATATTTCCATGTTGATGGAGATAGCGGTGTAGATATTTCCATGTTTATAGAGATAGTGGTGTACTTATTTCCATGTTTATAGAGATAGCGGTGTAGATATCTCCATGTTTCTACAGATGACTGTGTAGATATTTCCATGTTTGTACAGATGGCAGTGTAGATATTTCCATGTTTATAGAGATAGAAGTGTAGATATTTTCATGTTTACACATATTGCGGTGGAGATTTGTCCATGTTTATACAGATAGCAATGGAGATATTTCCACGTTAATACACATAGCTGTGTAGATATTTCCATGTTTATACAGATAGCGTTGTAGATATTTCCATGTTTATACAGATGGCTGTGCCGATATTTCCATGTTTATACAGAGTTCTCTGTAGATATTTCCATGTTTATATAGATGACAGTGCAGATATTTCCAGGTTTATACAGATGGCTGTGTAGATATTTCCATGTTTATACAGATGGCTGTGTAGATATTTCCATGTTTATACAGATGACTTTGTAGGTATTTCCATGTTTATACAGATGGCGGTGTAGATATTTCCTTGTTTATAGAGATAGCTGTGTAGATATTTCCATGTTTACAAAGATATTTCCATGTTTATACAGATCGCGGTTTAGATATTTCCATGTTTATACAGATCGCGGTGTAGATATTTCCATGTTTATACCGATAGCGGTGTAGATATTTCCATGTTTATACAAATGACGGTGTAGATATTTCCATGTTTATAGAGATGGCGGTGTAGATAGTTCCATGTTTATAGAGATAGCGGTGTAGATATATCAATGTTCATAGAGACAGCAGTGAGGATATTTCCATGTTTATACTGATAGCAGTGTAGATATTTCCAATTTTATAGAGATAGCGGTTTAGATATTTCATATTTGTACAGAGAGCGGTGTACATATTTCCATGTTTATACAGATTGCGGTGTAGATATTTCCATGTTTATACAGATAGCGGTGTAGATATTTCCACGTTTATACAGATGGCGGTGTAGATATTTCCATCTTTCTACAAATGGCAGTGTAGATATTTCCATGTTTATAGAGATGGCGGTGTAGATATTTCCATGTTTATATAGATGGCAGTGTAGATATTTTCTTGTTTATGTAGATGGCGTTGTAGATACCTCCATGTTTAAAGAGATGGCCATGTGTATATTTCCATGTTGATGGAGATAGCGGTGTAGATATTTCCATGTTTATAGAGATAGCGGTGTAGTTATTTCCATGTTTATAGAGATAGCGGTGTAGATATTTCCATGTTTCTACAGATGACTGTGTAGATATTTCCATGTTTGTACAGATGGCACTGTAGATATTTCCATGTTTATAGAGATAGAAGTGTAGATATTTTCATGTTTATACATATTGCGGTGGAGATTTGTCCATGTTTATACAGATAGCAATGGAGATATTTCCACGTTAACACACATAGCGGTGTAGATATTTCCATGTTTATACAGATAGCGTTGTAGATATTTCCATGTTTATACAGATGGCTGTGCCGATATTTCCATGTTTATACAGAGTTCTCTGTAGATATTTCCATGTTTATATAGATGACAGTGCAGATATTTCCAGGTTTATACAGATGGCTGTGTAGATATTTCCATGTTTATACAGATGGCTGTGTAGATATCTCCATGTTTATACAGATTACTTTGTAGGTATTTCCATGTTTATACAGATGGTGGTGTAGATATTTCCATGTTTATAGAGATAGCTGTGTAGATATTTCCATGTTTACACAGATCGCGGTTTAGATATTTCCATGTTTATACAGATCGCGGTGTAGATATTTCCATGTTTATACAGATCGCGGTGTAGATATTTCCATGTTTATACAGATAGCGGTGTAGATATTTCCATGTTTATACAGATGACGGTGTAGATATTTCCATGTTTATAGAGATGGCGGTGTAGATATTTCCATGTTTATAGAGATAGCGGTGTAGGTATATCAATGTTCATAGAGATAGCAGTGAGGATATTTCCATGTTTATACAGATAGCAGTGTAGATATTTCCACTTTTATAGAGATAGCGGTTCAGATATTTCATATTTATACAGAGAGCAGTGTAGATATTTCCATGTTTATACAGATTGCGGTGTAGATATTTCCATGTTTATACAGATAGCGGTGTAGATATTTCCACGTTTATACAGATGGCGGTGTAGATATTTCCATCTTTCTACAAATGGCAGTGTAGATATTTCCATGTTTATAGAGATGGCGGTGTAGATATTTCCATGTTTATATAGATGGCAGTGTAGATATTTTCTTGTTTATGTAGATGGCGTTGTAGATACCTCCATGTTTAAAGAGATGGCGGTGTGTATATTTCCATGTTGATGGAGATAGCGGTGTAGATATTTCCATGTTTATAGAGATAGCGTTGTAGTTATTTCCATGTTTATAGAGATAGCGGTGTAGATATTTCCATGTTTCTACAGATGACTGTGTGGATATTTCCAAGTTTGTACAGATGGCAGTGTAGATATTTCCATGTTTATAGAGATAGAAGTGTAGATATTTTCATGTTTATACATATTGCGGTGGAGATTTGTCCATGTTTATACAGATAGCAATGGAGATATTTCCACGTTAATACACATAGTGGTGTAGATATTCCCATGTTTATACAGATAGCGTTGTAGATATTTCCATGTTTATACAGATGGCTGTGCCGATATTTCCATGTTTATACAGAGTTCTCTGTAGATATTTCCATGTTTATATAGATGACAGTGCAGATATTTCCAGGTTTATACAGATGGCTGTGTAGATATTTCCATGTTTATACAGATGACTTTGTAGGTATTTCCAAGTTTATTCAGATGGCGGTGTAGATATTTCCATGTTTATAGAGATAGCTGTGTAGATATTTCCATGTTTACACAGATAGCGGTTTAGATATTTCCATGTTTATACAGATCGTGGTGTAGATATTTCCATGTTTATACAGATCGCGGTGTAGATATTTCCATGTTTATACTGATAGCGGTGAAGATATTTCCATGTTTATACAGATGACGGTGTAGATATTTCCATGTTTATAGAGATGGCGGTGTAGATATTTCCATGTTTATAGAGATAGCGGTGTAGATATATCAATGTGCATAGGGATAGCAGTGAGGATATTTCCATGTTTATACAGATAGCAGTGTAGATATCTCCACTTTTATAGAGAGAGCGGTTAAGATATTTCATATTTATACAGAGAGCGGTGTAGATATTTCCATGTTTATACAGATTGCGGTGTAGATATTTCCATGTTTATACAGATAGCGGTGTAGATATTTCCACGTTTATACAGATGGCGGTGTAGATATTTCCATCTTTCTACAAATGGCAGTGTAGATATTTTCATGTTTATAGAGACGGCGGTGTAGATATTTCCATGTTTATGTAGATGGCCGTGTAGATATTTTCTTGTTCATGTAGATGGCGTTGTAGATACCTCCATGTTTAAAGAGATGGCGGTGTGTATATTTCCATGTTGATGGAGATAGCTGTGTAGATATTTCCATGTGTATAGAGATAGCGGTGTAGTTATTTCCATGTTTATAGAGATAGCGGTGTAGATATTTCCATGTTTCTACAGATGACTCTGTAGATATTTCCATGTTTGTACAGATGGCAGTGTAGATATTTCCATGTTTATAGAGATAGAAGTGTAGATATTTTCATGTTTATACATATTGCGGTGGAGATTTTTCCATGTTTATACAGATAGCAATGGAGATATTTCCACGTTAATACACATAGCGGTGTAGATATTTCCATGTTTATACAGATAGCATTGTAGATATTTCCATGTTTATACAGATGGCTGTGCCGATATTTCCATGTTTATACAGAGTTCTCTGTAGATACTTCCATGTTTATATAGATGACAGTGCAGATATTTCCAGGTTTATACAGATGGCTGTGTAGATATTTCCATATTTATACAGATGAGTTTGTAGGTATTTCCATGTTTATACAGATGGCGGTGTAGATATTTCCATGTTTATAGATATAGCTGTGTAGATATTTCCATGTTTACACAGATAGCGGTTTAGATATTTCCATGTTTATACAGATCGCGGTGTAGATATTTCCATGTTTATACAGATCGCGGTGAAGATATTTCCATGTTTATACCGATAGCGGTGTAGATATTTCCATGTTTATACAGATGACGGTGTAGATATTTCCATGTTTATAGAGATGGCGGTGTAGATATTTCCATATTTATAGAGATAGCGGTGTAGATATATCAATGTGCATAGGGATAGCAGTGAGGATATTTCCATGTTTATACAGATAGCAATATAGATATTTCCACTTTTATAGAGATAGCGGTTTAGATATTTCATATTTATACAGAGAGCGGTGTATATATTTCCATGTTTATACAGATTCTGGTGTAGATATTTCCACGTTTATACAGATGGCGGTGTAGATATTTCCATCTTTCTACAAATGGCAGTGTAGATATTTCCATGTTTACAGAGACGGCGGTGTAGATATTTCCATGTTTATGTAGATGGCAGTGTAGATATTTTCTTGTTTATGTAGATGGCGTTGTAGATACATCCATGTTTAAAGAGATGGCGGAGTGTATATTTCCATGTTGATGGAGATAGCTGTGTAGATATTTCCATGTTTATAGAGATAGCGGTGTAGTTATTTCCATGTTTATAGATATGGCGGTGTAGATATTTCCATGTTTCTACAGATGACTGTGTAGATATTTCCATGTTTGTACAGATGGCAGTGTAGATATTTCCATGTTTATAGAGATAGAAGTGTAGATATTTTCATGTTTATACATATTGCGGTGGAGGTTTGTCCATGTTTATACAGATAGCAATGGAGATATTTCCACGTTAATACACATAGCGGTGTAGATATTTCCATGTTTATACAGATAGCGTTGTAGATATTTCCACGTTTATACAGATGGCTGTGCCGATATTTCCATGTTTATACAGAGTTCTCTGTAGATATTTCCATGTTTATATAGATGACAGTGCAGATATTTCCAGTTTTATACAGATGGCTGTGTAGATATTTCCATGTTTATACAGACGGCTGTGTAGATATTTCCATGTTTATACAGATGACTTTGTAGGTATTTCCATGTTCATACAGATGGCGTTGTAGATATTTCCATGTTTATAGAGATAGCTGTGTAGATATTTCCATGTTTACACAGATAGCGGTTTAGATATTTCCATGTTTATACAGATCGCGGTGTAGATATTTCCATGTTTATACAGATCGCGGTGTAGATATTTCCTTGTTTATACAGATCGCGGTGTAGATATTTCCATGTTTATACAGATGGCGGTGTAGATATTTCCATGTTTATAGAGATGGCGGTGTAGATATTTCCATGTTTATACAGATGACCGTGTAGATATTTCCATGTTTATAGAGATGGCTGTGTAGATATTTCCATGTTTATAGAGATAGCGGTGTAGATATATCAAAGTTCATAGAGTTAGCAATGAGGATATTTCCATGTTTACACAGATAGCAGTGTAGATATTTCCACTTTTATAGAGATAGCGGTTTAGATATTTCATATTTATACAAAGAGCGGTGTAGATATTTCCATGTTTATACAGATTGCGGTGTAGATATTTAAATGTTTATACAGATAGCGGTGTAGATATTTCCACGTTTATACTGATGGCGGTGTAGATATTCCCATCTTTCTACAAATGGCAGTGAAGATATTTCCATGTTTATAGAGATGGCGGTGTAGATATTTCCATGTTTATATAGATGGCAGTGTAGATATTTCCTTGTTTATGCAGATGGCGTTGTAGATACCTCCATGTTTAAAGAGATGGCGGTGTGTATATTTCCATGTTGATGGAGATGGCGGTGTAGATATTTCCATGTTTATAGAGATAGCGGTGTAGTTATTTCCATGTTTATAGAGATAGCGGTGTAGATATTTCCATGTTTCTACAGATGACTGTGTAGATATTTCCATGTTTGTACGGATGGCAGTGTAGATATTTCCATGTTTATAGAGATAGAAATGTAGATATTTTCATGTTTATACATATTGCGGTGGAGATTTGTCAATGTTTATACGGATAGCAATGGAGATATTTCCACGTTAATACACATAGCGGTGTAGATATTTCCATGTTTATACAGATAGCATTGTAGATATTTCCATGTTTATACAGATGGCTGTGCCGATATTTCCATGTTTATACAGATTTCTCTGTAGATATTTCCATGTTTATATAGATGACAGTGCAGATATTTCCAGGTTTATACAGATGGCTGTGTAGATATTTCCATGTTTATACAGATGGCTGTGTAGATATTTCCATATTTATACAGATGACTTTGTAGGTATTTCCATGTTTATACAGATGGCGGTGTAGATATTTCCATGTTTATAGAGATAGCTGTGTAGATATTTCCATGTTTACACAGATAGCGGTTTAGATATTTCCATGTTTATACAGATCGCAGTGTAGATATTTCCATGTTTATACAGATCGCAGTGTAGATATTTCCATGTTTATACAGATAGCGGTGTAGATATTTCCATGTTTATACAGATGACGGTGTAGATATTTCCATGTTTATAGAGATGGCGGTGTAGATATTTCCATGTTTATACAGATCGTGGTGTAGATATTGCCACGTTTATACAGATGGCGGTGTAGATATTTCCATCTTTCTACAAATGGCAGTGTAGATATTTCCATGTTTATAGAGATGGCGGTGTAGATATTTCCATGTTTATACAGATCGTGGTGTAGATATTTCCACGTTTATACAGATGGCGGTGTAGATATTTCCATCTTTCTACAAATGGCAGTGTAGATATTTTTATGTTTATAGAGATGGCGGTGTAGATATTTCCATGTTTATATAGATGGCAGTGTAAATATTTTCTTGTTTATGTAGATGGCGTTGTAGATACATCCATGTTTAAAGAGATGGCGTTGTGTATATTTCCATGTTGATGGAGATAGCGGTGTAGATATTTCCATGTTTATAGAGATAGCGGTGTAGTTATTTCCATGTTTATAGAGATAGCGGTGTAGATATTTCCATGTTTCTACAGATGACTGTGTAGATTTTTCCATGTTTGTACAGATGACAGTGTAGATATTTCCATGTTGATAGAGATAGAAGTGTAGATATTTTCATGTTTATACATATTGCGGTGGAGATTTGTCCATGTTTATACAGATAGCAATGGAGATATTTCCACGTTAATACACATAGCGGTGTAGATATTTCCATGTTTATACAGATAGCGTTGTAGATATTTCCATGTTTATACAGATGGCTGTGCCGATATTTCCATGTTTATACAGAGTTTTCTGTAGATATTTCCATGTTTATATAGATGACAGTGCAGATATTTCCAGGTTTATACAGATGGCTGTGTAGATATTTCCATGTTTATACAGACGGCTGTGTAGATATTTCCATGTTTATACAGATGACTTTGTAGGTATTTCCATGTTCATACAGATGGCGGTGTAGATATTTCCATGTTTATAGAGATAGCTGTGTAGATATTTCCATGTTTACACAGATAGCGGTTTAGATATTTCCATGTTTATACAGATCGCGGTGAAGATATTTCCATGTTTACACAGATGGCGGTGTAGATATTTCCATGTTTATACAGGTAGCGGTGTAGATATTTCCATGTTTATACAGATGACGGTGTAGATATTTCCATGTTTATAGACATGGCGGTGTAGATATTTCCATGTTTATAGAGATAGCGGTGTAGATATATCAATGTTCATAGAGATAGCAGTGAGGATATTTCCATGTTTATACAGATAGCAGTGTAGATATTTCCACTTTTATAGAGATAGCGGTTTAGATATTTCATATTTATACAGAGAGCGGTGTAGATATTTCCATGTTTATACAGATTGCGGTGTAGATATTTCCATGTTTATACAGATAGCGGTGTAGATATTTCCACGTTTATACAGATGGCGGTGTAGATATTTCCATCTTTCTACAAATGGCAGTGTAGATATTTCCATGTTTATAGAGATGGCGGTGTAGATATTTCCATGTTTATATAGATGGCAGTGTAGATATTTTCTTGTTTATGTAGATGGCGTTGTAGATACCTCCATGTTTAAAGAGATGGCGGTGTGTATATTTCCATGTTGATGGAGATACCGGTGTAGATATTTCCATGTTTATAGAGATAGCGGTGTAGTTATTTCCATGTTTATAGAGATAGCGGTGTAGATATTTCCATGTTTCTACAGATGACTGTGTAGATATTTCCATGTTTGTACAGATGGCAGTGTAGATATTTCCATGTTTATAGAGATAGAAGTGTAGATATTTTCATGTTTATACATATTGCGGTGGAGGTTTGTCCATGTTTATACAGATAGCAATGGAGATATTTCCACGTTAATACACATAGCGGTGTAGATATTTCCATGTTTATACAGATAGCGTTGTTGATATTTCCATGTTTATACAGATGGCTGTGCCGATATTTCCATGTTTATACAGATTTCTCTGTAGATATTTCCATGTTTATATAGATGACAGTGCAGATATTTCCAGGTTTATACAGATGGCTGTGTAGATATTTCCATGTTTATACAGATGACTTTGCAGGTATTTCCATGTTTATACAGATGGCGGTGTAGATATTTCCATGTTTATAGAGATAGCTGTGTAGATATTTCCATGTTTACACAGATAGCGGTTTAGATATTTCCATGTTTATACAGATCGCGGTGTAGATATTTCCATGTTTATACAGATCACGGTGTAGATATTTCCATGTTTATACAGATGACGGTGTAGATATTTCCATGTTTATAGAGATGGCGGTGTAGATATTTCCATGTTTATAGAGATAGCGGTGTAGATATATCAATGTTCCTAGAGATAGCAGTGAGGATATTTCCATGTTTATACAGATAGCAGTGTAGATATTTCCATTTTATAGAGATAGCGGTTTAGATATTTCATATTTATACAGAGAGCGGTGTAGATATTTCCACGTTTATAGAGATGGCGGTGTAGATATTTCCATGTTTATAGAGGTAGCGGTGTAGTTATTTCCATGTTCATAGAGATAGCGGTGTAGATATTTCCATGTTTCTACAGATGACTGTGTAGATATTTCCATGTTTGTACAGATCGCAGTGTAGTTATTTCCATGTTTATAGAGATAGAAGTATAGATATTTTCATGTTTATACATATTGCGGTGGAGATTTGTCCATGTTTATACAGATAGCAATGGAGATATTTCCACGTTAATACACATAGCGGTGTAGATATTTCCATGTTTATACAGATAGCGTTGTAGATATTTCCATGTTTATACAGATGTCTGTGCCGATATGTCCATGTTTATACATAGTTCTCTGTAGATATTTCCATGTTTATATAGATGACAGTGCAGATATTTCCAGGTTTATTCAGATGGCTGTGAAGATATTTCCGTGTTTATACAGATGGCTGTGTAGATATTTCCATGTTTATACAGATGACTTTGTAGGTATTTCCATGTTTATACAGATAGCGGTGTAGATATTTCCATGTTTATAGAGATAGCGGCGTAGTTATTTCCATGTTTATAGAGATAGCGGTGTAGATATTTCCATGTTTATACAGATGACTTTGTAGGTATTTCCATGTTTATACAGATGGCGGTGTAGATATTTCCATGTTTATAGAGATAGCTGTGTAGATATTTCCATGTTTACACACATATCGGTTTAGATATTTCCATGTTTATACAGATCGCGGTGTAGATATTTCCATGTTTACACAGATTGCGGTGTAGATATTTCCATGTCTATACAGATAGTGGTGTAGATATTTCCATGTTTATACAGATGACGGTGTAGATAGTTCCATGTTTATAGAGATGGCGGTGTAGGTATTTCCATGTTCATAGAGATAGCGGTGTAGATATATCAATGTTCATAGAAATAGCAGTGAGGATATTTCCATGTTTATACAGATAGCAGTGTAGATATTTCCACTTTTATAGAGATAGCAGTTTAGATATTTCATATTTATACAGAGAGCGGTGTAGATATTTCCATGTTTATACAGATAGCGTTGTAGATATTTCCGTGTTTATACAGATGGCTGTGCCGATATTTCCATGTTTATACAGAGTTCTCTGTAGATATTTCCATGTTTATATAGATGACAGTGCAGATATTTCCAGGTTTATACCAATGGATATGTAGATATTTCCATGTATATACAGATGGCTGTGTAGATATTTCCATGTTTATACAGATGACTTTGTAGGTATTTCCATGTTTATACAGATGGCGCTGTAGATATTTCCATGTTTATAGAGATAGCTGTGTAGATATTTCCATGTTTACACAGATAGCGGTTTAGATATTTCCATGTTTATACAGATCGCGGTGTAGATATTTCCATGTTTATACAGATCACGGTGTAGATATTTCCATGTCTATAAAAATAGAGGTGTAGATATTTCCATGTTTACACAGATGACGGTGTAGATAGTTCCATGTTTATAGAGATGACGGTGTAGATATTTCCATGTTTATAGAGATAGCGGTGTAGATATATCAATGTGCATAGAGATAGCAGTGAGGATATTTCCATGTTTATACAGATAGCAGTGTAGATATTTCCACTTTTATAGAGATAGCGGTTTAGATATTTCATATTTATACAGAGAGCGGTGTAGATATTTCCATGTTTATACAGATAGCTTTGTAGATATTTCCATGTTTATGCAGTTGGCTGTGCCGATATTTCCATGTTTATACAGAGTTCTCTGTATATATTTCCATGTTTATATAGATGACAGTGCAGATATTTCCAGGTTTATACCAATGGCTGTGTAGATATTTCCATGTTTATACAGATGGCTGTGTAGATATTTCCATGTTTATACGGAAGACTTTGTAGGTATTTCCATGTTTACACAGATGGCGGTGTAGATATTTCCATGTTTATACAGATCACGGTGTAGATATTTCCATGTCTATACAGATAGCGGTGTAGATATTTCCATGTTTACACAGATGACGGTGTAGATAGTTCCATGTTTATAGAGATGGCGGTGTAGATATTTCCATGTTTATAGAGATAGCGGTGTAGATATATCCATGTGCATAGAGATAGCAGTGAGGATATTTCCATGTTTATAGAGATAGCAGTGTAGATATTTCCACTTTTATAGAGATAGCGGTTTAGATATTTCATATTTATACAGAGAGCCGTGTAGATATTTCCATGTTTATACAGATTGCGGTGTAGATATTTCCATGTTTATACAGATAGCGGTGTAGTTATTTCCACGTTTATACAGATGGCGGTGTAGATATTTCCATCTTTCTACAAATGGCAGTGTAGATATTTCCATGTTTATAGAGATGGCGGTGTAGATATTTCCATGTTTATGTAGATGGCAGTGTAGATATTTTCTTGTTTATGTAGATGGCGTTGTAGATACCTCCATGTTTAAAGAGATGGCGGTGTGTATATTTCTATGTTGATGGAGATAGCGGTGTAGATATTTCCATGTTTATAGAGATAGCGGTGTAGTTCTTTCCATGTTGATGGAGATAGCGGTGTAGATATTTCTATGTTTCTACAGATGACTGTGCAGATATTTCCATGTTTGTACAGATGGCAGTGTAGATATTTCCATGTATATAGAGATAGAATTGCAGATATTTTCATGTTTATACATATTGCGGTGGAGATTTGTCCATGTTTATACAGATAGCAATGGAGATATTTCCACGTTAATACACATAGCGGTGTAGATATTTCCATGTTTATACAGATAGCGTTGTAGATATTTCCATGTTTATACAGATGGCTGTGCCGATATTTCCATGTTTATACAGAGTTCTCTGTAGATATTTCCATGTTTATATAGATGACAGTGCAGATATTTCCAGGTTTATACAGATGGCTGTGTAGATATTTCCACGTTTATACAGATGGCTGTGTAGATATTTCCATGTTTATACAGATGACTTTGTAGGTATTTCCATGTTTATACAGATGGCGCTGTAGATATTTCCATGTTTATAGAGATAGCTGTGTAGATATTTCCATGTTTACACAGATAGCGGTTTAGATATTTCCATGTTTATACAGATCGCGGTGTAGATATTTCCATGTTTATACAGATCACGGTTTAGATATTTCCATGTCTATAAAAATAGAGGTGTAGATATTTCCATGTTTACACAGATGACGGTGTAGATAGTTCCATGTTTATAGAGATGGCGGTGTAGATATTTCCATGTTTATAGAGATGGCGGTGTAGATATATCAATGTTCATAGTGATAGCAGTGAGGATATTTCCATGTTTCTACAGATAGCAGTGTAGATATTTCCACTTTTATAGAGATAGCAGTTTAGATATTTCATATTTATACAGAGAGCGGTGTAGATATTTCCATGTTTATACAGATGGCGGTGTAGATATTTCCATGTTTATACAGATAGCGGTGTAGATATTTCCATGTTTATACAGATTGTGGTGTAGATATTTCCATGTTTATACAGATAGCGGTGTAGATATTTCCACGTTTATACAGATGGCGGTGTAGATATTTCCATCTTTCTACAAATGGCAGTGTAGATATTTCCATGTTTATAGAGATGGCGGTGTAGATATTTCCATGTTTATACAGATGACGGTGTAGATATTTCCATGTTTATAGAGATGGCGTTGTAGATATTTCCATGTTTATAGAAATAGCGGTGTAGATATATCAATGTTCATAGTGATATCAGTGAGGATATTTCCATGTTTATAGAGATAGAAGTGTAGATATTTTCATGTTTATACATATTGCGGTGGAGATTTGTCCATGTTTATACAGATAGCAATGGAGATATTTCCACGTTAATACACATAGCGGTGTAGATATCTCCATGTTTATACAGATAGCGTTGTAGATATTTCCATGTTTATACAGATGGCTCTGCCGATATTTCCATGTTTATACAGAGTTCTCTGTAGATATTTCCATGTTTATATAGATGACAGTGCAGATATTTCCAGGTTTATGCAGATGGCTGTGTAGATATTTCCATGTTTATACAGATGGCTGTGTAGATATTTCCATGTTTGTACAGATGACTTTGTAGGTATTTCCATGTTTATACAGATGGTGGTGTAGATATTTCCATGTTTATAGTGATAGCTGTGTAGATATTTCCATGTTTACACAGATAGCGGTTTAGATATTTCCATGTTTATACAGATCGCGTTGTAGTTATTTCCATGTTTATACAGATCGCGGTGTAGATATTTCCATGTTTATACAGATAGCGGTGTAGATATTTCCATGTTTATACAGATGACGGTGTAGATATTTCCATGTTTATAGAGATGGCGGTGTAGATATTTCCATGTTTATAGAGATAGCGGTGTAGATATATCAATGTTCATAGAGATAGCAGTGAGGATATTTCCAAGTTTATACAGATAGCAGTGTAGATATTTCCACTTTTATAGAGATAGCGGTTTAGATAGTTCATATTTATACAGAGAGCGGTGTAGATATTTTCATGTTAATACAGATTGCGGTGTAGATATTTCCATGTTTATACAGATAGCGGTGTAGGTATTTCCACGTTTATACAGATGGCGGTGTAGATATTTCCATCTTTCTACAAATGGCAGTGTAGATATTTCCATGTTTATAGAGATGGCGGTGTAGATATTTCCATGTTTATATAGATGGCAGTGTAGATATTTTCTTGTTTATGTAGATGGCGTTGTAGATACCTCCATGTTTAAAGAGATGGCGGTGTGTATATTTCCATGTTGATGGAGATAGCGGTGTAGATATTTCCATATTTATAGAGATAGCAGTGTAGTTATTTCCATGTTGATGGAGATAGCGGTGTAGATATTTCTATGTTTCTACAGTTGACTGTGCAGATATTTCCATGTTTGTACAGATGGCAGTGTAGATATTTCCATGTTTATAGAGATAGAAGTGTGGATATTTTCATGTTTATACATATTGCGGTGGAGATTTGTCCATGTTTATACAGATAGCAAGGAGATATTTCCACGTTAATACACATAGCGGTGTAGATATTTCCATGTTTATACAGATAGCGTTGTAGATATTTCCATGTTTATACAGATGGCTGTGCCGATATTTCCATGTTTGTACAGAGTTATTTGTAGATATTTCCATGTTTATATAGATGACAGTGCAGATATTTCCAGGTTTATACAGATGGCTGTGTAGATATTTCCATGTTTATACAGATGACGGTGTAGATATTTCCATGTTTATACAGATGACTTTGTAGGTATTTCCATGTTTATACAGATGGCGGTGTAGGTATTTCCATGTTTATAGTGATAGCTGTGTAGATATTTCCATGTTTACACAGATAGCGGTTTAGATATTTCCATGTTTATACAGATCGCGGTGTAGTTATTTCCATGTTTATACAGATCGCGTTGTAGATATTTCCATCTTTATACAGATAGCGGTCTAGATATTTCCATGTTTACACAGATGACGGTGTAGATATTTCCATGTTTATACAGATGACGGTGTAGATATTTCCATGTTTATAGAGATTGCGGTGTAGATATTTCCATGTTTATACAGATGGCAGTGTAGATATTTTCTTGTTTATGTAGATGGCGTTGTAGATACCTCCATGTTTAAAGACATGGCGGTGTGTATATTTCCATGTTGATGGAGATAGCAGTGTAGATATTTCCATGTTTATAGAGATAGCGGTGTAGTTATTTCCATGTTTATAGAGATAGCGGTGTAGATATTTCCATGTTTCTACAGATGACTGTGTAGATATTTCCATGTTTGTACAGATGGCAGTGTAGATATTTCCATGTTTATAGAGATAGAAGTGTAGGTATTTTCAGGTTTATACATATTGCGGTGGAGATTTGTCCATGTTTATACAGATAGCAAAGGAGATATTTCCACGTTAATACACATAGCGGTGTAGATATTTCCATGTTTATACAGATAGCGTTGAAGATATTTCCATGTTTATACAGATGGCTGTGCCGATATTTCCATGTTTATACAGAGTTCTCTGTAGATATTTCCATGTTTATATAGATGACAGTGCTGATATTTCCAGGTTTATACAGATGGCTGTGTAGATATTTCCATGTTTATACAGATGACTTTGTAGGTATTTCCATGTTTATACAGATGGCGGTGTAGATATTTCCATGTTTATAGAGATAGCTGTGTAGATATTTCCATGTTTACACAGATAGCGGTTTAGATATTTCCATGTTTATACAGATCGCGGTGAAGGTATTTCCATGTTTATACAGATGACGGTGTAGATATTTCCACGTTTATAGAGATGGCGGTGTAGATATTTCCATATTTATAGAGATAGCGGTGTAGATATATCAATGTGCATAGGGATAGCAGTGAGGATATTTCCATGTTTATACAGATAGCAATGTAGATATTTCCACTTTTATAGAGATAGCGGTTTAGATATTTCATATTTATACAGAGAGCGGTGTAGATATTTCCATGTTTATACAGATTCCGGTGTAGATATTTCCATGTTTATACAGATAGCGGTGTAGATATTTCCACGTTTATACAGATGGCGGTGTAGATATTTCCATCTTTCTACAAATGGCAGTGTAGATATTTCCATGTTTATAGAGACGGCGGTGTAGATATTTCCATGTTTATGTAGATGGCAGTGTAGATATTTTCTTGTTTATGTAGATGGCGTTGTAGATACCTCCATGTTTAAAGAGATGGCGGTGTGTATATTTCCATGTTGATGGAGATAGCTGTGTAGATATTTCCATGTTTATAGAGATAGCGGTGTAGTTATTTCCATGTTTATAGAGATAGCGGTGAAGATATTTCCATGTTTCTACAGATGACTGTGTAGATATTTCCATGTTTGTACAGATGGCAGTGTAGATATTTCCATGTTTATAGAGATAGAAGTGTAGATATTTTCATGTTTATACATATTGCGGTGGAGGTTTGTCCATGTTTATACAGATAGCAATGGAGATATTTCCACGTTAATACACATAGCGGTGTAGATATTTCCATGTTTATACAGATAGCGTTGTAGATATTTCCATGTTTATACAGATGGCTGTGCCGATATTTCCATGTTTATACAGAGTTCTCTGTAGATATTTCCATGTTTATATAGATGACAGTGCAGATATTTCCAGGTTTATACAGATGGCTGTGTAGATATTTCCATGTTTATACAGACGGCTGTGTAGATATTTCCATGTTTATACAGATGACTTTGTAGGTATTTCCATGTTCATACAGATGGCGGTGTAGATATTTCCATGTTTATAGAGATAGCTGTGTAGATATTTCCATGTTTACACAGATAGCGGTTTAGATATTTCCATGTTTATACAGATCGCGGTGTAGATATTTCCATGTTTATACAGATCGCGGTGTAGATATTTCCTTGTTTATACAGATCGCGGTGTAGATATTTCCATGTTTATACAGATGGCGGTGTAGATATTTCCATGTTTATAGAGATGGCGGTGTAGATATTTCCATGTTTATACAGATGACGGTGTAGATATTTCCATGTTTATAGAGATGGCTGTGTAGATATTTCCATGTTTATAGAGATAGCGGTGTAGATATATCAAAGTTCATAGAGTTAGCAATGAGGATATTTCCATGTTTATACAGATAGCAGTGTAGATATTTCCACTTTTATAGAGATAGCGGTTTAGATATTTCATATTTATACAGAGAGCGGTGTAGATATTTCCATGTTTATACAGATTGCGGTGTAGATATTTAAATGTTTATACAGATAGCGGTGTAGATATTTCCATGTTTCTACAGATGACTGTGTAGATATTTCCATGTTTGTACGGATGGCAGTGTAGATATTTCCATGTTTATAGAGATAGAAATGTAGATATTTTCATGTTTATACATATTGCGGTGGAGATTTGTCAATGTTTATACAGATAGCAATGGAGATATTTCCACGTTAATACACATAGCGGTGTAGATATTTCCATGTTTATACAGATAGCATTGTAGATATTTCCATGTTTATACAGATGGCTGTGCTGATATTTCCATGTTTATACAGAGTTCTCTGTAGATATTTCCATGTTTATATAGATGACAGTGCAGATATTTCCAGGTTTATACAGATGGCTGTGTAGATATTTCCATGTTTATACAGATGGCTGTGTAGATATTTCCATATTTATACAGATGACTTTGTAGGTATTTCCATGTTTATACAGATGGCGGTGTAGATATTTCCATGTTTATAGAGATAGCTGTGTAGATATTTCCATGTTTACACAGATAGCGGTTTAGATATTTCCATGTTTAAACAGATCGCAGTGTAGATATTTCCATGTTTATACAGATCGCAGTGTAGATATTTCCATGTTTATACAGATAGCGGTGTAGATATTTCCATGTTTATACAGATGACGGTGTAGATATTTCCATGTTTATAGAGATGGCGGTGTAGATATTTCCATGTTTATACAGATCGTGGTGTAGATATTTCCACGTTTATACAGATGGCGGTGTAGATATTTCCATCTTTCTACAAATGGCAGTGTAGATATTTCCATGTTTATAGAGATGGCGGTGTAGATATTTCCATGTTTATACAGATCGTGGTGTAGATATTTCCACGTTTATACAGATGGCGGTGTAGATATTTCCATCTTTCTACAAATGGCAGTGTAGATATTTCCATGTTTATAGAGATGGCGGTGTAGATATTTCCATGTTTATATAGATGGCAGTGTAAATATTTTCTTGTTTATGTAGATGGCGTTGTAGATACATCCATGTTTAAAGAGATGGCGTTGTGTATATTTCCATGTTGATGGAGATAGCGGTGTAGATATTTCCATGTTTATAGAGATAGCGGTGTAGTTATTTCCATGTTTATAGAGATAGCGGTGTAGATATTTCCATGTTTCTACAGACGACTGTGTAGATATTTCCATGTTTGTACAGATGACAGTGTAGATATTTCCATGTTTATAGAGATAGAAGTGTAGATATTTTCATGTTTATACATATTGCGGTGGAGATTTGTCCATGTTTATACAGATAGCAATGGAGATATTTCCACGTTAATACACATAGCGGTGTAGATATTTCCATCTTTCTACAAATGGCAGTGTAGATATTTCCATGTTTATAGAGATGGCGGTGTAGATATTTCCATGTTTATATAGATGGCAGTGTAGATATTTTCTTGTTTATGTAGATGGCGTTGTAGATACCTCCATGTTTAAAGAGATGGCGGTGTGTATATTTCCATGTTGATAGAGATAGCGGTGTAGATATTTCCATGTTTATAGAGATAGCGGTGTGGTTATTTCCATGTTTATAGAGATAGCGGTGTAGGTATACCAATGTTCATAGAGATAGCAGTGAGGATATTTCCATGTTTACACAGATAGCAGTGTAGATATTTCCGCTTTCATAGAGATAGCGGTTTAGATATTTCATATTTATACAGAGAGCGGTGTATATATTTCCATGTTTATACAGATTGCGGTGTAGATATTTCCATGTTTATACAGATAGCGGTGTAGATATTTCCACGTTTATACAGATGGCGGTGTATATATTTCCGTCTTTCTACAAATGGCAGTGTAGATATTTCCATGTTTATAGAGATGGCGGTGTAGATATTTCCATGTTTATATAGATGGCAGTGTAGATATTTTCTTGTTTATGTAGATGGCGTTGTAGATACCTCCATGTTTAAAGAGATGGCGCTGTGTATATTTCCATGTTGATGGAGATAGCGGTGTAGATATTTCCATGTTTATAGAGATAGCGGTGTAGTTATTTCCATGTTTATAGAGATAGCGGTGTAGATATTTCCATGTTTCTACAAATGACTGTGTAGATATTTCCATGTTTGTACAGATGGCAATTTAGATATTTCCATGTTTATAGAGATAGAAGTGTAGATATTTTCATGTTTATACATATTGTGTTGGAGATTTGTCCATGTTTATACAGATAGCAATGGAGATATTTCCATGTTAATACACATAGCGGTGTAGGTATTTACATGTTTATACAGATAGCGGTGTAGATATTTCCATGTTTATACAGATGGCTGTGCCTATATTTCCATGTTTATACAGAGTTCTCTGTAGATATTTCCAAGTTTATATATGACAGTGCAGATATTTCCAGGTTTATACAGATGGCTGCGTAGATATTTCCATGTTTATACAGATGGCTGTGTAGATATTTCCATGTTTATACAGATGAATTTGTAGGTATTTCCATGTTTATACTGATGGCGGTGTAGTTATTTCCATGTTTATAGAGATAGCTGTGTACATATTTCCATGTTTACACAGATAGCGGTTTAGATATTTCCATGTTTATACAGATCACGGTGTAGATATTTCCATGTTTATACAGATCGCGGTGTAGATATTTCCATGTTTATACAGATAGCGGTGTAGATATTTCCATGTTTATACAAATGACGGTGTAGATATTTCCATGTTTATAGAGATGGCGGTGTAGATATTTCCATGTTTATAGAGATAGCGGTGTAGATATATCAATGTTCATAGAGATAGCAGTGAGGATATTTCCATGCTTATACACATAGCAGTGTAGATATTTTCACTTTTATAGAGATAGCGGTTTAGATATTTCATATTTATACAGAGAGCGGTGTAGATATTTCCATGTTTATACAGATTGCGGTGTAGATATTTCCATGTTTATATAGATGGTGGTGTAGATATTACCATGTTTATACAGATAGCGGTGTAGATATTTCCATGTTTATACAGATCGTGGTGAAGGTATTTCCATGTTTATACAGATCGTGGTGTAGATATCTCCATGTTTATACAGATAGCGGTGTAGATATTTATATGTTTACACAGATAGCGGTGTAGATATTTCCATGTTTATAGAGATAGCGGTGTAGATATTTCCATGTTTATAGAGATGGCGGTGTAGATATTTCCATGGTTATATAGATGGCAGTGTAGATATTTTCTTGTTTATGTAGATGGCGTTGTAGATACCTCCATGTTTAAATAGATGGCGGTGTGTATATTTCCATGTTGATGGAGATAGCGGTGTAGATATTTCCATGTTTATAGAGATAGCGGTGTAGTTATTTCCATGCTTATAGAGATATCGGTGTAGATATTTCCATGTTACTACAGATGACTGTGTAGATATTCCCATGTTTGTACAGATGGCAGTGTAGATATTTCCATGTTTATAGAGATAGAAGTGTAGATATTTTCATGTTTATACATATTGCGGTGGAGATTTGTCCATGTTTATACAGATAGCAATGGAGATATTTCCACGTTAATACACATAGCGGTGTAGATATTTCCATGTTTATACAGATAGCGTTGTAGATATTTCCATGTTTATACAGATGGCTGTGCCGATATTTCCATGTTTATACAGAGTTCTCTGTAGATATTTCCATGTTTATATAGATGACAGTGCAGATATTTCCAGGTTTATACAGATGGCTGTGTAGATATTTCCACGTTTATACAGATGGCTGTGTAGATATTTCCATGTTTATACAGATGACTTTGTAGGTATTTCCATGTTTATACAGATGGCGGTGTAGATATTTCCATGTTTATAGAGATAGCTGTGTAGATATTTCCATGTTTACACAGATAGCGGTTTAGATATTTCCATGTTTATACAGATCGCGGTGTAGATATTTCCATGTTTATACAGATAGCGGTGTAGATATTTCCATGTCTATACAGATAGCGGTGTAGATATTTCCATGTTTATACAGATGACGGTGTAGATATTTCCATGTTTATAGAGATGGCGGTGTAGATATTTCCATGTTTATAGAGATAGCGGTGTAGATATATCAATGTTCATAGAGATAGCAGTGAGGATATTTCCATGTTTATACAGATAGCAGTGTAGATATTTCCACTTTTATAGAGATAGCGGTTTAGATATTTCATATTTATACAGAGTGCGGTGTAGATATTTCCGTGTTTATACAGATTGAGGTGTATATATTTCCATGTTTATACAGATAGCGGTGTAGATATTTCCACGTTTATACAGATGGCGGTGTAGTTATTTCCACCTTTCTACAAATGGCAGTGTAGATATTTCCATGTTTATAGAGATGGCGGTGTAGGTATTTCCATGTTTATATAGATGGCAGTGTAGATATTTTCTTGTTTATGTAGATGGCGTTGAAGATACCTCCATGTTTAAAGAGATGGCGGTGTGTATATTTCCATGTTGATGGAGATAGCGGTGTAGATATTTCCATGTTTATAGAGATAGCGGTGTAGTTATTTCCATGTTTATAGAGATAGCGGTGTAGATATTTCCATGTTTATACAGAGTTCTCTGTAGATATTTCCATGTTTATATAGATGACAGTGCAGATATTTCCAGGTATATACAGATGGCTGTGTAGATATTTCCATGTTTATACAAATGGCTGTGTAGATATTTCCATGTTCATACAGATGACTTTGTAGGTATTTCCATGTTTATACAGATGGCGGTGTAGATATTTCCATGCTTATAGAGATAGCTGTGTAGATATTTCCATGTTTACACAGATAGCGGTTTAGATATTTCCATGTTTATACAGATCGCGGTGTTGATATTTCCATGTTTATACAGATCGCCGTGTAGATATTTCCATGTTTATACAGATAGCGGTGTAGATATTTCCATGTTTATACAGATGACGGTGTAGATATTTCCATGTTTATAGAGATGGCGGTGTAGATATTTCCATGTTTATAGAGATAGCGGTGTAGATATTTCCATGTTTATACAGATAGCGGTGTAGATATTTCCACGTTTATGCAGATGGCGGTGTAGATATTTCCATCTTTCTACAAATGGCAGTGTAGGTATTTCCATGTTTATAGAGATGGCGGTGTAGATATTTCCATGTTTATATAGATGGCAGTGTAGATATTTTCTTGTTTATGTAAATGGCGTAGATACCTCCATGTTTAAAGAGATGGTGGTGTGTATATTTCCATGTTGATGGAGATAGCGGTGTAGATATTTCCATGTTTATAGAGATAGCGGTGTAGTTATTTCCATGTTGATGGATATAGCGGTGTAGATATTTCCATGTTTCTACAGATGACTGTGCAGATATTTCCATGTTTGTACAGATGGCAGTGTAGATATTTCCATGTTTATAGAGATAGAAGTGTAGATATTTTCATGTTTATACATATTGCGGTGGAGATTTGTCCATGTTTATACAGATAGCAATGGAGATATTTCCACGTTAATACACATAGCGGTGTAGATATTTCCATGTTTATACAGATAGCGTTGTAGATATTTCCATGTTTATACAGATGGCTGTGCCGATATTTCCATGTTTATACAGAGTTCTCTGTAGATATTTCCATGTTTATATAGATGACAGTGCAGATATTTCCAGGTTTATACAGATGGCTGTGTAGATATTTCCATGTTTATACAGATGGCTGTGTAGATATTTCCATGTTTATACAGATGACTTTGTAGGTATTTCCATGTTTATACAGATGGCGGTGTAGATATTTCCATGTTTATAGTGATAGCTGTGTAGATATTTCCATGTTTACACAGATAGCGGTTTAGATATTTCCATGTTTATACAGATCGCGGTGTAGTTATTTCCATGTTTATACAGATCGCGGTGTAGATATTTCCATGTTTATACAGATAGCGGTGTAGATATTTCCATGTTTATACAGATGACGGTGTAGATATTTCCATGTTTATAGAGATGGCTGTGTAGATATTTCCATGTTTATAGAGATAGCGGTGTAGACATATCAATGTTCATAGAGATAGCAGTGAGGATATTTCCATGTTTATACAGATAGCAGTGTAGATATTTCCACTTTTATAGAGATAGCGGTTTAGATAGTTCATATTTATACAGAGAGCGGTGTAGATATTTTTATGTTAATACAGATTGCGGTGTAGATTTTTCCATGTTTATACAGATAGCGGTGTAGGTATTTCCACGTTTATAGAGATGGCGGTGTAGATATTTCCATCTTTCTACAAATGGCAGTGTAGATATTTCCATGTTTATAGAGATGGCGGTGTAGATATTTCCATGTTTATATAGATGGCAGTGTAGATATTTTCTCGTTTATGTAGATGGCGTTGTAGATACTTCCATGTTTAAAGAGATGGCGGTGTGTATATTTCCATGTTGATGGAGATAGCGGTGTAGATATTTCCATGTTTATAGAGATAGCGGTGTAGTTATTTCCATGTTTATAGAGATAGCGGTGTAGATATCTCCATGTTTCTACAGATGACTGTGTAGATATTTCCATGTTTGTACAGATGGCAGTGAAGATATTTCCATGTTTATAGAGATAGAAGTGTAGATATTTTCATGTTTATACATATTGCGGTGGAGATTTGTCCATGTTTATACAGATAGCAATGGAGTTATTTCCACGTTAATACACATAGCGGTGTAGATATTTCCATGTTTATACAGATAGCGTTGTAGATATTTCCATGTTTATACAGATGGCTGTGCCGATATTTCCATGTTTATACAGAGTTCTCTGTAGATATTTCCATGTTTATATAGATGACAGTGCAGATATTTCCAGGTTTATACAGATGTCTGTGTAGATATTTCCATGTTTATACAGATGGCTGTGTAGATATTTCCATGTTTATACAGATGACTTTGTAGGTATTTCCATGTTTATACAGATGGCGGTGTAGATATTTCCATGTTTATAGTGATAGCTGTGTAGATATTTCCATGTTTACACAGATAGCGGTTTAGATATTTCCATGTTTATACAGATCGCGGTGTAGTTATTTCCATGTTTATACAGATCGCGGTGTAGATATTTCCATGTTTATACAGATAGCAGTGTAGATATTTCCATGTTTATACAGATGACGGTGTAGATATTTCCATGTTTATAGAGATGGCTGTGTAGATATTTCCATGTTTATAGAGATAGCGGTGTAGATATATCAATGTTCATAGAGATAGCAGTGAGGATATTTCCAGGTTTATACAGATAGCAGTGTAGATATTTCCACTTTTATAGAGATAGCGTTTTAGATAGTTCATATTTATACAGAGAGCGGTGTAGATATTTTCATGTTAATACAGATTGCGGTGTAGATATTTCCATGTTTATACAGATAGCGGTGTAGGTATTTCCACGTTTATACAGATGGCGGTGTAGATATTTCCATCTTTCTACAAATGGCAGTGTAGATATTTCCATGTTTATAGAGATGGCGGTGTAGATATTTCCATGTTTATATAGATGGCAGTGTAGATATTTTCTTGTTTATGTAGATGGCGTTGTAGATACCTCCATGTTTAAAGAGATGGCGGTGTGTATATTTCCATGTTGATGGAGATAGCGGTGTAGATATTTCCATGTTTATAGAGATAGCGGTGTAGTTATTTCCATGTTTATAGAGATAGCGGTGTAGATATCTCCATGTTTCTACAGATGACTGTGTAGATATTTCCATGTTTGTACAGATGGCAGTGTAGATATTTCCATGTTTATAGAGATAGAAGTGTGGATATTTTCATGTTTATACATATTGCGGTGGAGAATTGTCCATGTTTATACAGATAGCAATGGAGTTATTTCCACGTTAATACACATAGCGGTGTAGATATATCCATGTTTATACAGATAGCGTTGTAGATATTTCCATGTTTATACAGATGGCTGTGCCGATATTTCCATGTTTATACAGAGTTCTCTGTAGATATTTCCATGTTTATATAGATGACAGTGCAGATATTTCCAGGTTTATACATATGGCTGTGTAGATATTTCCATGTTTATACAGATGGCTGTGTAGATATTTCCATGTTTATACAGATGACTTTGTAGGTATTTCCATGTTTATACAGATGGCGGTGTAGATATTTCCATGTTTATAGTGATAGCTGTGTAGATATTTCCATGTTTACACAGATAGCGGTTTAGATATTTCCATGTTTATACAGATCGCGGTGTAGTTATTTCCATGTTTATACAGATCGCAGTGTAGATATTTCCATGTTTATACAGATAGCGGTGTAGATATTTCCATGTTTATACAGATGACGGTGTAGATATTTCCATGTTTATAGAGATGGCGGTGTAGATATTTCCATGTTATAGAGATAGCGGTGTAGATATACCAATGTTCATAGAGATAGCAGTGAGGATATTTCCATGTTTACACAGATAGCAGTGTAGATATTTCCACTTTCATAGAGATAGCGGTTTAGATATTTCATATTTATACAGAGAGCGGTGTAGATATTTCCGTGTTTATAAAGATTGCGGTGTAGATATTTCCATGTTTATACAGATAGCGGTGTAGATATTTCCACGTTTATACAGATGGCGGTGTAGATATTTCCATCTTTCTACAAATGGCAGTGTAGATATTTCCATGTTTATAGAGATGGCGGTGTAGATATTTCCATGTTTATATAGATGGCAGTGTAGATATTTTCTTGTTTATGTAGATGGCGTTGTAGATACCTCCATGTTTAAAGAGATGGCGCTGTGTATATTTCCATGTTGATGGAGATAGCGGTGTAGATATTTCCATGTTTATAGAGATAGCGGTGTAGTTATTTCCATGTTTATAGAGATAGCGGTGTAGATATTTCCATGTTTCTACAGATGACTGTGTAGATATTTCCATGTTTGTACAGATGGCAATGTAGATATTTAAATGTTTATAGAGATAGAAGTGTAGATATTTTCATGTTTATACATATTGCGGTGGAGATTTGTCCATGTTTATAGAGATAGCAATGGAGATATTTCCACGTTAATACACATAGCGGTGTAGATATTTCCATGTTTATACAGATAGCGTTGTAGATATTTCCATGTTTATACAGATGGCTGTGCCGATATTTCCATGTTTATACAGAGTTCTCTGTAGATATTTCCATGTTTATACAGACGACAGTGCAGATATTTCCAGGTTTGTACAGATGGCTGTGTAGATATTTCCACGTTTATACAGATGGCTGTGTCGATATTTCCATGTTTATACAGATGACTTTGTAGGTATTTCCATGTTTATACAGATGGCGGTGTAGATATTTCCATGTTTATAGAGATAGCTGTGTAGATATTTCCATGTTTACAGAGATAGCGGTTTAGATATTTCCATGTTTATACAGATCGCGGTGTAGATATTTCCATGTTTATACAGATCGCGGTGTAGATATTTCCATGTCTATACAGATAGCGGTGTAGATATTTCCATGTTTATAGAGATGGCGGTGTAGATATTTCCATGTTTATAGAGATAGCGGTGTAGATATATCAATGTTCATAGAGATAGCAGTGAGGATATTTCCATGTTTATACAGATAGCAGTGTAGATATTTCCACTTTTATAGAGATAGCGGTTTAGATATTTCATATTTATACAGAGAGCGGTGTAGAAATTTCCATGTTTATACAGATTGCGGTGTAGATATTTCCATGTTTATATAGATAGCGGTGTAGTTATTTCCACGTTTATACAGAAGGCGGTGTAGATATTTCCATCTTTCTACAAATGGCAGTGTAGATATTTCCATGTTTATAGAGATGGCGGTGTAGATATTTCCATGTTTATATAGATGGCAGTGTAGATATTTTCTTGTTTATGTAGATCGCGTTGTAGATACCTCCATGTTTAAAGAGATGGCGGTGTGTATATTTCCATGTTGATGGAGATAGCGGTGTACATATTTCCATGTTTATAGAGATAGCGGTGTAGTTATTTCCATGTTTATAGAGATAGCGGTGTAGATATTTCCATGTTTCTACAGATGACTTTGTAGATATTTCCATGTTTGTACAGATGGCAGTGTAGATATTTCCATGTTTATAGAGATAGAAGTGTAGATATTTTCATGTTTATACATATTGCGGTGGAGATTTGTCCATGTTTATACAGATAGCAATGGAGATATTTCCACATTGATACACATAGCGGTGTAGATATTTCCATGTTTATACAGATAGCGTTGTAGATATTTCCATGTTTATACAGATGGCTGTGCCGATATTTCCATGTTTATACAGACTTCTCTGTAGATATTTCCATGTTTATATAGATGACAGTGCAGATATTTCCAGGTTTATACAGATGGCTGTGTAGATATTTCCACGTTTATACAGACGGCTGTGTAGTTATTTCCATGTTTATACAGATGACTTTCTAGGTATTTCCATGTTTATACAGATGGCGGTGTAGATATTTCCATGTTTATAGAGATAGCTGTGTAGATATTTCCATGTTTACACAGATAGCGGTTTAGATATTTCCATGTTTATACAGATCGCGGTGTAGATATTTCCATGTTTATACAGATCGCGGTGTAGATATTTCCATGTTTATACAGATAGCGGTTTAGATATTTCCATGTTTATACAGATGACGGTGTAGATATTTCCATGTTTATAGAGATGGCGGTGTAGATAGTTCCATGTTTATAGAGATAGCGGTGTAGATATATCAATGTTCATAGAGATAGCAGTGAGGATATTTCCATGTTTATACAGATAGCAGTGTAGATATTTCCACTTTTATAGAGATAGCGGTTTAGATATTTCATATTTATACAGAGAGCGGTGTAGATATTTCCATGTTTATACAGATAGCGGTGTAGATATTTCCATGTTTATACAGATAGCTGTGTAGATATTTCCACGTTTATACAGATGGCGGTGTAGATATTTCCATCTTTCTACAAATGGCAGTGTAGATATTTCCATGTTTACAGAGATGGCGGTGTAGATATTTCCATGTTTATATAGATGGCAGTGTAGATATTTTCTTGTTTATGTACATGGCGTTGTAGATAACTCCATGTTTAAAGAGATGGCGGTGTGTATATTTCCATGTTGATGGAGATAGCGGTGTAGATATTTCCATGTTTATAGAGATAGCGGTGTAGTAATTTCCATGTTTATAGATATAGCGGTGTAGATATTTCCATGTTTCTACAGATGACTTTGTAGATATTTCCATGTTTGTACAGATGGCAGTGTAGATATTTCCATGTTTATAGAGATAGAAGTCTAGGTATTTTCAGGTTTATACATATTGCGGTGGAGATTTGTCCATGTTTATACAGATAGCAATGGAGATATTTCCACTTTTATACACATAGCGGTGTAGATATATCCATGTTTATACAGATAACGTTGTAGATATTTCCATGTTAATACACATAGCGGTGTAGATATATCCATGTTTATACAGATAACGTTGTAGATATTTCCATGTTTATACAGATGGCTGTGCCGATATTTCCATGTTTATACAGAGTTCTCTGTAGATATTTCCATGATTATATAGATGACAGTGCAGATATTTCCAGGTTTATACAGATGGCTGTGTAGATATTTCCATGTTTATACAGATGGCTGTGTAGATATTTCCATGTTTATACAGATGACTTTGTAGGTATTTCCATGTTTATACAGATGGCGGTGTAGATATTTCCATGTTTTTAGAGATAGCTGTGTAGATATTTCCATGTTTACACAGATAGCGGTTTAGATATTTCCATGTTTATACAGATCGCGGTGTAGATATTTCCATGTTTATACAGATCGCGGTGTAGATATTTCCATGTTTATACCCATAGCGGTGTAGATATTTCCATGTTTATAGAGATGGCGGTGTAGATATTTCCATGTTTATAGAGATGGCTGTGTAGATATTTCCATGTTTATAGAGATAGCGGTGTAGATATATCAATGTTCATAGAGATAGCAGTGAGGATATTTCCATGTTTATACAGATAGCAGTGTAGATATTTCCACTTTTATAGAGATAGCGGTTTAGATATTTCATATTTATACAGAGAGCGGTGTAGATATTTCCATGTTTATACAGATTGCGGTGTAGATATTTCCATGTTTATACAGATAGAGGTGTAGATATTTCCACGTTTATACAGATGGCGGTGTAGATATTTCCATCTTTCTACAAATGGCAGTGTAGATATTTCCATGTTTATAGAGATGGCGGTGTAGATATTTCCATGTTTATATAGATGGCAGTGTAGATATTTTCTTGTTTATGTAGATGGCGTTGTAGATACCTCCATGTTTAAAGAGATGGCGGTGTGTATATTTCCATGTTGATGGAGATAGCGGTGTAGATATTTCCATGTTTATAGAGATAGCGGTGTAGTTATTTCCATGTTGATGGAGATAGCGGTGTAGATATTTCCAGGTTTCTACAGATGACTGTGTAGATATTTCCATGTTTGTACAGATGGCAGTGTAGATACTTCCATGTTTATAGAGATAGAAGTGTAGATATTTTCATGTTTATACATATTGCGGTGGAGATTTGTCCATGTTTATACAGATAGCAATGGAGATATTTCCACGTTAATACACATAGCGGTGTAGATATTTCCATGTTTATACAGATAGCGTTGCAGATATTTCCATGTTTATACAGATGGCTGTGCCGATATTTCCATGTTTATACAGAGTTCTCTGTAGATATTTCCATGTTTATATAGATGACAGTGCAGATATTACCAGGTTTATACAGATGGCTGTGTAGATATTTCCATGTTTATGCAGATGGCTGTGTAGATATTTCCATGTTTATACAGATGACTTTGTAGGTATTTCCATGTTTATACAGATGGCGGTGTAGATATTTCCATGTTTATAGAGATAGCTGTGTAGATATTTCCATGTTTACACAGATAGCGGTTTAGATATTTCCATGTTTATACAGATTGCGGTGTAGATATTTCCATGTTTATACAGATCGCGGTGTAGATATTTCCATGTTTATACCGATAGCGGTGTAGATATTTCCATGTTTATACAGATGACGGTGTAGATATTTCCATGTTTATAGAGATGGTGGCGTAGATATTTCCATGTTTATAGAGATAGCGTTGTAGGTATATCAATGTTCATAGAGATAGCAGTGAGGATATTTCCATGTTTATACAGATAGCAGTGTAGATATTTCCACTTTTATAGAGATAGCGGTTTAGATATTTCATATTTATACAGAGAGCGGTGTAGATATTTCCATGTTTATACAGATTGCGGTGTATATATTTCCATGTTTATACAGATAGCGGTGTAGATATTTCCATGTTTATACAGATGGCGGTGTAGATATTTCCATCTTTCTACAAATGGCAGTGTAGATATTTCCATGTTTATAGAGATGGCGGTGTAGATATTTCCATGTTTATATAGATGGCAGTGTAGATATTTTCTTGTTTATGTAGATGGCGTTGTAGATACCTCCATGTTTAAAGAGATGGCGGTGTGTATATTTCCATGTTGATGGAGATAGCGGTGTAGATATTTCCATGTTTATAGAGATAGAAGTGTAGATATTTTCATGTTTATACATATTGCGGTGGAGATTTGTCCATGTTTATACAGATAGCAATGGAGATATTTCCACGTTGATACACATAGCGGTGTAGATATTTCCATGTTTATACAGATAGCTTTGTAGATATTTCCATGTTTATACAGATGGCTGTGCCGATATTTCCATGTTTATACAGAGTTCTCTGTAGATATTTCCATGTTTATATAGATGACAGTGCAGATATTTCCAGGTTTATACAGATGGCTGTGTAGATATTTCCATGTTTATACAGATGGCTGTGTAGATATTTCCATGTTTATACAGATGACTTTGTAGGTATTTCCATGTTTATACAGATGGCGGTGTAGATATTTCCATGTTTATAGAGATAGCTGTGTAGATATTTCCATGTTTACACAGATAGCGGTTTAGATATTTCCATGTTTATACACATCGCGGTGTAGATATTTCCATGTTTATACAGACCGCGGTGTAGATATTTCCATGTTTATAGAGATAGCGGTGTAGATATTTCCATGTTTATACAGATGACGGTGTAGATATTTGCATGTTTATAGAGATGGCGGTGCAGATGTTTCCATGTTTATAGAGATAGCGGTGTAGATATATCAATATGCATAGAGATAGCAGTGAGGATATTTCCATGTTTATACAGATAGCAGTGTAGATATTTCCACTTTTATACAGATAGCGGTTTAGATATTTCATATTTATACAGAGAGCGGTGTAGATATTTCCATGTTTATACAGATTGCGGTGTAGATATTTCCATGTTTATACAGATAGCGGTGTAGATATTTCCACGTTTATACAGATGGCGGTGTAGACATTTCCATCTTTCTACAAATGGCAGTGTAGTTATTTCCATGTTTATAGAGATGGCGGTGTAGATATTTCCATGTTTATATAGATGGCAGTGTAGATATTTTCTTCTTTATGAAGATGGTGTTGTAGATACCTCCATGTTTAAAGAGATGGCGGTGTGTATATTTCCATGTTGATGGAGATAGCGGTGTAGATATTTCCATGTTTATAGAGATAGCGGTGTAGTTATTTCCATGTTTATAGAGATAGCGGTGTAGATATTTCCATGTTTCTACAGATGACTGTGTAGATATTTCCATGTTTGTACAGATGGCAGTGTAGATATTTCCATGTTCATAGAGATAGAAGTGTAGATATTTTCATGTTTATACATATTGCGGTGGAGATTTGTCCATGTTTATACAGATAGCAAAGGAGATATTTCCACGTTAATACACATAGCGGTGTAGATATTTCCATGTTTATACAGATAGCGTTGTAGATATTTCCATGTTTATACAGATGGCTGTGCCGATATTTCCATGTTTATACAGAGATCTCTGTAGATATTTCCATGTTTATATAGATGACAGTGCAGATATTTCCATGTTTATACAGATGGCTGTGTAGATATTTCCATGTTTATACAGATGGCTGTGTAGATATTTCCATGTTTATACAGATGACTTTGTAGGTATTTCCATGTTTATACAGATGGCGGTGTAGATATTTCCATGTTTACAGAGATGGCGGTGGAGATATTTCCATGTTTATATAGATGGCAGTGTAGATATTTTCTTGTTTATGTACATGGCGTTGTAGATAACTCCATGTTTAAAGAGATGGCGGTTTGTATATTTCCATGTTGATGGAGATAGCGGTGTAGATATTTCCATGTTTATAGAGATAGCGGTGTAGTTATTTCCATGTTTATAGAGATACCGGTGTAGATATTTCCAGGTTTCTACAGATGACTGTGTAGATATTTCCATGTTTGTACAGATGGCAGTGTAGATACTTCCATGTTTATAGAGATAGAAGTGTAGATATTTTCATGTTTATACATATTGCGGTGGAGATTTGTACATGTTTATACAGATAGCAATGGAGATATTTCCACGTTAATACACATAGCGGTGTAGATATTTCCATGTTTATACAGATAGCGTTGCAGATATTTCCATGTTTATACAGATTCCTGTGCCGATATTTCCATCTTTATACAGAGTTCTCTGTAGATATTTCCATGTTTATATAGATGACAGTGCAGATATTTCCAGGTTTATACAGATGGCTGTGTAGATATTTCCATGTTTATACAGATGGCTGTGTAGATATTTCCATGTTTATACAGATGATTTTGTAGGTATTTCCATGTTTATACAGATGGCGGTGTAGATATTTCCATGTTTATAGAGATAGCTGTGTAGATATTTCCATGTTTACACAGATAGCGGTTTAGATATTTCCATGTTTATACACATCGCGGTGTAGATATTTCCATGTTTATACAGACCGCAGTGTAGATATTTCCATGTTTATACCGATAGCGGTGTAGATATTTCCATGTTTATACAGATGACGGTGTAGATATTTCCATGTTTATAGAGATGTCGGTGTAGATATTTCCATGTTTATAGAGATAGCGGTGTAGATATATCAATGTGCATAGAGATAGCAGTGAGGATATTTCCATGTTTATACAGATAGCAGTGTAGATATTTCCACTTTTATAGAGATAGCGGTTTAGATATTTCATATTTATACAGAGAGCGGTGTAGATATTTCCATGTTTATACAGATTGCGGTGTAGATATTTCCATGTTTATACAGATAGCGGTGTAGATATTTCCACGTTTATACAGATGGCGGTGTAGATATTTCCATCTTTCTACAAATGGCAGTGTAGATATTTCCATGTTTATAGAGATGGCGGTGTAGATATTTCCATGTTTATATAGATGGCAGTGTAGATATTTTCTTGTTTATGTAGATGGCGTTGTAGATACCTCCATGTTTAAAGAGATGGCGGTGTGTATATTTCCATGTTGATGGAGATAGCGGTGTAGATATTTCCATGTTTATAGAGATAGCGGTGTAGTTATTTCCATGTTGATGGAGATAGCGGTGTAGATATTTCCATGTTTCTACAGATGACTGTGCAGATATTTCCATGTTTGTACAGATGGCAGTGTAGATATTTCCATGTTTATAGAGATGGAAGTGTAGATATTTTCATGTTTATACATATTGCGGTGGAGATTTGTCCATGTTTATACAGATAGCAATGGAGATATTTCCACGTTAATACACATAGCGGTGTAGATATTTCCATGTTTATACAGATAGCGTTGTGGATATTTCCATGTTTATACAGATGGCTGTGCCGATATTTCCATGTTTATACAGAGTTCTCTGTAGATATTTCCATGTTTATATAGATGACAGTGCAGATATTTCCAGGTTTATACAGATGGCTGTGTAGATATTTCCATGTTTATACAGATGGCTGTGTAGATATTTCCATGTTTATACAGATGACTTTGTAGGTATTTCCATGTTTATACAGATGGCGGTGTAGATATTTCCATGATTATAGTGATAGCTGTGTAGATACTTCCATGTTTACACAGAGAGCGGTTTAGATATATCCATGTTTATAAAGATCGCGGTGTAGTTATTTCCATGTTTATACAGATCGCAGTGTAGATATTTCCATGTTTATACAGATAGCGGTGTAGATATTTCCATGTTTCCACAGATGACGGTGTAGATATTTCCATGTTTATAGAGATGGCTGTGTAGATATTTCCATGTTTATAGAGATAGCGGTGTAGATATATCAATGTTCATAGAGATAGCAGTGAGGATATTTCCATGTTTATACAGATAGCAGTGTAGATATTTCCACTTTTATAGAGATAGCGGTTTAGATAGTTCACATTTATACAGAGAGCGGTGTAGATATTTTCATGTTAATACATATTGCGGTGTAGATATTTCCAGGTTTATACAGATAGCGGTGTAGGTATTTCCACGTTTATACAGATGGCGGTGTAGATATTTCCATCTTTCTACAAATGGCAGTGTAGATATTTCCATGTTTACAGAGATGGCGGTGTAGATATTTCCATGTTTATATAGATTGCAGTGTAGATATTTTCTTGTTTATGTACATGGCGTTGTAGATAACTCCATGTTTAAAGAGATGGCGGTGTGTATATTTCCATGTTGATGGAGATAGCGGTGTAGATATTTCCATGTTTATAGAGATAGCGGTGTAGTAATTTCCATGTTTATAGATATAGCGGTGTAGATATTTCCATGTTTCTACAGATGACTTTGTAGATATTTCCATGTTTGTACAGATGGCAGTGTAGATATTTCCATGTTTATAGAGATAGAAGTCTAGGTATTTTCAGGTTTATACATATTGCGGTGGAGATTTGTCCATGTTTATACAGATAGCAATGGAGATATTTCCACTTTTATACACATAGCGGTGTAGATATATCCATGTTTATACAGATAACGTTGTAGATATTTCCATGTTAATACACATAGCGGTGTAGATATATCCATGTTTATACAGATAACGTTGTAGATATTTCCATGTTTATACAGATGGCTGTGCCGATATTTCCATGTTTATACAGAGTTCTCTGTAGATATTTCCATGATTATATAGATGACAGTGCAGATATTTCCAGGTTTATACAGATGGCTGTGTAGATATTTCCATGTTTATACAGATGGCTGTGTAGATATTTCCATGTTTATACAGATGACTTTGTAGGTATTTCCATGTTTATACAGATGGCGGTGTAGATATTTCCATGTTTTTAGAGATAGCTGTGTAGATATTTCCATGTTTACACAGATAGCGGTTTAGATATTTCCATGTTTATACAGATCGCGGTGTAGATATTTCCATGTTTATACAGATCGCGGTGTAGATATTTCCATGTTTATACCCATAGCGGTGTAGATATTTCCATGTTTATAGAGATGGCGGTGTAGATATTTCCATGTTTATAGAGATGGCTGTGTAGATATTTCCATGTTTATAGAGATAGCGGTGTAGATATATCAATGTTCATAGAGATAGCAGTGAGGATATTTCCATGTTTATACAGATAGCAGTGTAGATATTTCCACTTTTATAGAGATAGCGGTTTAGATATTTCATATTTATACAGAGAGCGGTGTAGATATTTCCATGTTTATACAGATTGCGGTGTAGATATTTCCATGTTTATACAGATAGAGGTGTAGATATTTCCACGTTTATACAGATGGCGGTGTAGATATTTCCATCTTTCTACAAATGGCAGTGTAGATATTTCCATGTTTATAGAGATGGCGGTGTAGATATTTCCATGTTTATATAGATGGCAGTGTAGATATTTTCTTGTTTATGTAGATGGCGTTGTAGATACCTCCATGTTTAAAGAGATGGCGGTGTGTATATTTCCATGTTGATGGAGATAGCGGTGTAGATATTTCCATGTTTATAGAGATAGCGGTGTAGTTATTTCCATGTTGATGGAGATAGCGGTGTAGATATTTCCAGGTTTCTACAGATGACTGTGTAGATATTTCCATGTTTGTACAGATGGCAGTGTAGATACTTCCATGTTTATAGAGATAGAAGTGTAGATATTTTCATGTTTATACATATTGCGGTGGAGATTTGTCCATGTTTATACAGATAGCAATGGAGATATTTCCACGTTAATACACATAGCGGTGTAGATATTTCCATGTTTATACAGATAGCGTTGCAGATATTTCCATGTTTATACAGATGGCTGTGCCGATATTTCCATGTTTATACAGAGTTCTCTGTAGATATTTCCATGTTTATATAGATGACAGTGCAGATATTACCAGGTTTATACAGATGGCTGTGTAGATATTTCCATGTTTATGCAGATGGCTGTGTAGATATTTCCATGTTTATACAGATGACTTTGTAGGTATTTCCATGTTTATACAGATGGCGGTGTAGATATTTCCATGTTTATAGAGATAGCTGTGTAGATATTTCCATGTTTACACAGATAGCGGTTTAGATATTTCCATGTTTATACAGATTGCGGTGTAGATATTTCCATGTTTATACAGATCGCGGTGTAGATATTTCCATGTTTATACCGATAGCGGTGTAGATATTTCCATGTTTATACAGATGACGGTGTAGATATTTCCATGTTTATAGAGATGGTGGCGTAGATATTTCCATGTTTATAGAGATAGCGTTGTAGGTATATCAATGTTCATAGAGATAGCAGTGAGGATATTTCCATGTTTATACAGATAGCAGTGTAGATATTTCCACTTTTATAGAGATAGCGGTTTAGATATTTCATATTTATACAGAGAGCGGTGTAGATATTTCCATGTTTATACAGATTGCGGTGTATATATTTCCATGTTTATACAGATAGCGGTGTAGATATTTCCATGTTTATACAGATGGCGGTGTAGATATTTCCATCTTTCTACAAATGGCAGTGTAGATATTTCCATGTTTATAGAGATGGCGGTGTAGATATTTCCATGTTTATATAGATGGCAGTGTAGATATTTTCTTGTTTATGTAGATGGCGTTGTAGATACCTCCATGTTTAAAGAGATGGCGGTGTGTATATTTCCATGTTGATGGAGATAGCGGTGTAGATATTTCCATGTTTATAGAGATAGAAGTGTAGATATTTTCATGTTTATACATATTGCGGTGGAGATTTGTCCATGTTTATACAGATAGCAATGGAGATATTTCCACGTTGATACACATAGCGGTGTAGATATTTCCATGTTTATACAGATAGCTTTGTAGATATTTCCATGTTTATACAGATGGCTGTGCCGATATTTCCATGTTTATACAGAGTTCTCTGTAGATATTTCCATGTTTATATAGATGACAGTGCAGATATTTCCAGGTTTATACAGATGGCTGTGTAGATATTTCCATGTTTATACAGATGGCTGTGTAGATATTTCCATGTTTATACAGATGACTTTGTAGGTATTTCCATGTTTATACAGATGGCGGTGTAGATATTTCCATGTTTATAGAGATAGCTGTGTAGATATTTCCATGTTTACACAGATAGCGGTTTAGATATTTCCATGTTTATACACATCGCGGTGTAGATATTTCCATGTTTATACAGACCGCGGTGTAGATATTTCCATGTTTATAGAGATAGCGGTGTAGATATTTCCATGTTTATACAGATGACGGTGTAGATATTTGCATGTTTATAGAGATGGCGGTGCAGATGTTTCCATGTTTATAGAGATAGCGGTGTAGATATATCAATATGCATAGAGATAGCAGTGAGGATATTTCCATGTTTATACAGATAGCAGTGTAGATATTTCCACTTTTATACAGATAGCGGTTTAGATATTTCATATTTATACAGAGAGCGGTGTAGATATTTCCATGTTTATACAGATTGCGGTGTAGATATTTCCATGTTTATACAGATAGCGGTGTAGATATTTCCACGTTTATACAGATGGCGGTGTAGACATTTCCATCTTTCTACAAATGGCAGTGTAGTTATTTCCATGTTTATAGAGATGGCGGTGTAGATATTTCCATGTTTATATAGATGGCAGTGTAGATATTTTCTTCTTTATGTAGATGGTGTTGTAGATACCTCCATGTTTAAAGAGATGGCGGTGTGTATATTTCCATGTTGATGGAGATAGCGGTGTAGATATTTCCATGTTTATAGAGATAGCGGTGTAGTTATTTCCATGTTTATAGAGATAGCGGTGTAGATATTTCCATGTTTCTACAGATGACTGTGTAGATATTTCCATGTTTGTACAGATGGCAGTGTAGATATTTCCATGTTCATAGAGATAGAAGTGTAGATATTTTCATGTTTATACATATTGCGGTGGAGATTTGTCCATGTTTATACAGATAGCAAAGGAGATATTTCCACGTTAATACACATAGCGGTGTAGATATTTCCATGTTTATACAGATAGCGTTGTAGATATTTCCATGTTTATACAGATGGCTGTGCCGATATTTCCATGTTTATACAGAGATCTCTGTAGATATTTCCATGTTTATATAGATGACAGTGCAGATATTTCCATGTTTATACAGATGGCTGTGTAGATATTTCCATGTTTATACAGATGGCTGTGTAGATATTTCCATGTTTATACAGATGACTTTGTAGGTATTTCCATGTTTATACAGATGGCGGTGTAGATATTTCCATGTTTACAGAGATGGCGGTGGAGATATTTCCATGTTTATATAGATGGCAGTGTAGATATTTTCTTGTTTATGTACATGGCGTTGTAGATAACTCCATGTTTAAAGAGATGGCGGTTTGTATATTTCCATGTTGATGGAGATAGCGGTGTAGATATTTCCATGTTTATAGAGATAGCGGTGTAGTTATTTCCATGTTTATAGAGATACCGGTGTAGATATTTCCAGGTTTCTACAGATGACTGTGTAGATATTTCCATGTTTGTACAGATGGCAGTGTAGATACTTCCATGTTTATAGAGATAGAAGTGTAGATATTTTCATGTTTATACATATTGCGGTGGAGATTTGTACATGTTTATACAGATAGCAATGGAGATATTTCCACGTTAATACACATAGCGGTGTAGATATTTCCATGTTTATACAGATAGCGTTGCAGATATTTCCATGTTTATACAGATTCCTGTGCCGATATTTCCATCTTTATACAGAGTTCTCTGTAGATATTTCCATGTTTATATAGATGACAGTGCAGATATTTCCAGGTTTATACAGATGGCTGTGTAGATATTTCCATGTTTATGCAGATGGCTGTGTAGATATTTCCATGTTTATACAGATGACTTTGTAGGTATTTCCATGTTTATACAGATGGCGGTGTAGATATTTCCATGTTTATAGTGATAGCTGTGTAGATATTTCCATGTTTACACAGATAGCGGTTTAGATATTTCCATGTTTATACAGATCGCGGTGTAGATATTTCCATGTTTATAAGATCGCGGTGTAGATATTTCCATGTTTATACCGATAGCGGTGTAGATATTTCCATGTTTATACAGATGACGGTGTAGATATTTCCATGTTTATAGAGATGGCGGTGTAGATATTTCCATGTTTATAGAGATAGCGGTGTAGATATATCAATGTTCATAGAGATAGCAGTGAGGATATTTCCATGTTTATACAGATAGCAGTGTAGATATTTCCACTTTTATAGAGATAGCGGTTTAGATATTTCATATTTACACAGAGAGCGGTGTAGATATTTCCATGTTTATACAGATTGCGGTGTATATATTTCCATGTTTATACAGATAGCGGTGTAGATATTTCCACGTTTATACAGATGGCGGTGTAGATATTTCCATCTTTCTACAAATGGCAGTGTAGATATTTCCATGTTTATAGAGATGGCGGTGTAGATATTTCCATGTTTATATAGATGGCAGTGTAGATATTTTCTTGTTTATGTAGATGGCGTTGTAGATACCTCCATGTTTAAAGAGATGGCGGTGTGTATATTTCCATGTTTATACAGATGGCTGTGTAGATATTTCCATGTTTATACAGATGACTTTGTAGGTATTTCCATGTTTATACAGATGGCGGTGTAGATATTTCCATGTTTACAGAGATGGCGGTGGAGATATTTCTATGTTTATATAGATGGCAGTGTAGATATTTTCTTGTTTATGTACATGGCGTTGTAGATAACTCCATGTTTAAAGAGATGGCGGTGTGTATATTTCCATGTTGATGGAGATAGCGGTGTAGATATTTCCATGTTTATAGAGATAGCGGTGTAGTTATTTCCATGTTTATAGAGATACCGGTGTAGATATTTCCAGGTTTCTACAGATGACTGTGTAGATATTTCCATGTTTGTACAGATGGCAGTGTAGATACTTCCATGTTTATAGAGATAGAAGTGTAGATATTTTCATGTTTATACATATTGCGGTGGAGATTTGTACATGTTTATACAGATAGCAAAGGAGATATTTCCACGTTAATACACATAGCGGTGTAGATATTTCCATGTTTATACAGATAGCGTTCCAGATATTTCCATGTTTATACAGATTCCTGTGCCGATATTTCCATGTTTATACAGAGTTCTCTGTAGATATTTCCATGTTTATATAGATGACAGTGCAGATATTTCCAGGTTTATACAGATGGCTGTGTAGATATTTCCATGTTTATGCAGATGGCTGTGTAGATATTTCCATGTTTATACAGATGACTTTGTAGGTATTTCCATGTTTATACAGATGGCGGTGTAGATATTTCCATGTTTATAGTGATAGCTGTGTAGATATTTCCATGTTTATACAGATGACGGTGTAGATATTTCCATGTTTATAGAGATGGCGGTGTAGATATTTCCATGTTTATAGAGATAGCGGTGTAGATATATCAATGTTCATAGAGATAGCAGTGAGGATATTTCCATGTTTATACAGATAGCAGTGTAGATATTTCCACTTTTATAGAGATAGCGGTTTAGATATTTCATATTTATACAGAGAGCGGTGTAGATATTTCCATGTTTATACAGATTGCGGTGTAGATATTTCCATGTTTATACAGATAGCGGTGTAGATATTTCCACATTTATACAGATGGCGGTGTAGATATTTCCATCTTTCTACAAATGGCAGTGTAGATATTTCCATGTTTGTAGAGATGGCGGTGTAGATATTTCCATGTTTATATAGATGGCAGTGTAGATATTTTCTTGTTTATGTAGATGGCGTTGTAGATACCTCCATGTTTAAAGAGATAGCGGTGTGTATATTTCCATGTTGATGGAGATAGCGGTGTAGATATTTCCATGTTTATAGAGATAGCGGTGTAGTTATTTCCATGTTTATAGAGATAGCGGTGTAGATATTTCCATGTTTCTACAGATGACTGTGTAGATATTTCCATGTTTGTACAGATGGCAGTGTAGATATTTCCATGTTTATATAGATAGAAGTGTAGATATTTTCATGTTTATACATATTGCGGTGGAGATTTGTCCATGTTTATACAGATAGCAATGGAGATATTTCCACGTTGATACACATAGCGGTGTAGATATTTCCATGTTTATACAGATAGCGTTGTAGATATTTCCATGTTTATACAGATGGCTGTGCCGATATTTCCATGTTTATACAGAGTTCTCTGTATATATTTCCATGTTTATATAGATGACAGTGCAGATATTTCCAGGTTTATACAGATGGCTGTGTAGATATTTCCATGTTTATACAGATGGCTGTGTAGATATTTCCATGTTTATACAGATGATTTTGTAGGTATTTCCATGTTTATACAGATGGCGGTGTAGATATTTCCATGTTTATAGAGATAGCTGTGTAGATATTTCCATGTTTACACAGATAGCGGTTTAGATATTTCCATGTTTATACACATCGCGGTGTAGATATTTCCATGTTTATACAGACCGCAGTGTAGATATTTCCATGTTTATACCGATAGCGGTGTAGATATTTCCATGTTTATACAGATGACGGTGTAGATATTTCCATGTTTATAGAGATGTCGGTGTAGATATTTCCATGTTTATAGAGATAGCGGTGTAGATATATCAATGTGCATAGAGATAGCAGTGAGGATATTTCCATGTTTATACAGATAGCAGTGTAGATATTTCCACTTTTATAGAGATAGCGGTTTAGATATTTCATATTTATACAGAGAGCGGTGTAGATATTTCCATGTTTATACAGATTGCGGTGTAGATATTTCCATGTTTATACAGATAGCGGTGTAGATATTTCCACGTTTATACAGATGGCGGTGTAGATATTTCCATCTTTCTAC
The DNA here is from genome assembly GCF_028858775.2 of Pan troglodytes. Lineage (NCBI taxonomy): Eukaryota > Metazoa > Chordata > Mammalia > Primates > Hominidae > Pan > Pan troglodytes. The sequence goes on along the minus strand of NC_072419.2, from coordinate 823,285 downwards.
AAATGGCAGTGTAGATATTTCCATGTTTATAGAGATGGCGGTGTAGATATTTCCATGTTTATATAGATGGCAGTGTAGATATTTTCTTGTTTATGTAGATGGCGTTGTAGATACCTCCATGTTTAAAGAGATGGCGGTGTGTATATTTCCATGTTGATGGAGATAGCGGTGTAGATATTTCCATGTTTATAGAGATAGCGGTGTAGTTATTTCCATGTTGATGGAGATAGCGGTGTAGATATTTCCATGTTTCTACAGATGACTGTGCAGATATTTCCATGTTTGTACAGATGGCAGTGTAGATATTTCCATGTTTATAGAGATGGAAGTGTAGATATTTTCATGTTTATACATATTGCGGTGGAGATTTGTCCATGTTTATACAGATAGCAATGGAGATATTTCCACGTTAATACACATAGCGGTGTAGATATTTCCATGTTTATACAGATAGCGTTGTGGATATTTCCATGTTTATACAGATGGCTGTGCCGATATTTCCATGTTTATACAGAGTTCTCTGTAGATATTTCCATGTTTATATAGATGACAGTGCAGATATTTCCAGGTTTATACAGATGGCTGTGTAGATATTTCCATGTTTATACAGATGGCTGTGTAGATATTTCCATGTTTATACAGATGACTTTGTAGGTATTTCCATGTTTATACAGATGGCGGTTTAGATATTTCCATGATTATAGTGATAGCTGTGTAGATACTTCCATGTTTACACAGAGAGCGGTTTAGATATATCCATGTTTATAAAGATCGCGGTGTAGTTATTTCCATGTTTATACAGATCGCAGTGTAGATATTTCCATGTTTATACAGATAGCGGTGTAGATATTTCCATGTTTCCACAGATGACGGTGTAGATATTTCCATGTTTATAGAGATGGCTGTGTAGATATTTCCATGTTTATAGAGATAGCGGTGTAGATATATCAATGTTCATAGAGATAGCAGTGAGGATATTTCCATGTTTATACAGATAGCAGTGTAGATATTTCCACTTTTATAGAGATAGCGGTTTAGATAGTTCACATTTATACAGAGAGCGGTGTAGATATTTTCATGTTAATACATATTGCGGTGTAGATATTTCCAGGTTTATACAGATAGCGGTGTAGGTATTTCCACGTTTATACAGATGGCGGTGTAGATATTTCCATCTTTCTACAAATGGCAGTGTAGATATTTCCATGTTTATAGAGATGGCGGTGTAGATATTTCCATGTTTATATAGATTGCAGTGTAGATATTTTCTTGTTTATGTAGATGGCGTTGTAGTTACCTCCATGTTTAAAGAAATGGCGGTGTGTATATTTCCATGTTGATGGAGATAGCGGTGTAGATATTTCCATGTTTATAGAGATAGCGGTGTAGTTATTTCCATGTTTATAGAGATACCGGTGTAGATATTTCCAGGTTTCTACAGATGACTGTGTAGATATTTCCATGTTTGTACAGATGGCAGTGTAGATACTTCCATGTTTATAGAGATAGAAGTGTAGATATTTTCATGTTTATACATATTGCGGTGGAGATTTGTACATGTTTATACAGATAGCAATGGAGATATTTCCACGTTAATACACATAGCGGTGTAGATATTTCCATGTTTATACAGATAGCGTTGCAGATATTTCCATGTTTATACAGATTCCTGTGCCGATATTTCCATCTTTATACAGAGTTCTCTGTAGATATTTCCATGTTTATATAGATGACAGTGCAGATATTTCCAGGTTTATACAGATGGCTGTGTAGATATTTCCATGTTTATGCAGATGGCTGTGTAGATATTTCCATGTTTATACAGATGACTTTGTAGGTATTTCCATGTTTATACAGATGGCGGTGTAGATATTTCCATGTTTATAGTGATAGCTGTGTAGATATTTCCATGTTTACACAGATAGCGGTTTAGATATTTCCATGTTTATACAGATCGCGGTGTAGATATTTCCATGTTTATAAGATCGCGGTGTAGATATTTCCATGTTTATACCGATAGCGGTGTAGATATTTCCATGTTTATACAGATGACGGTGTAGATATTTCCATGTTTATAGAGATGGCGGTGTAGATATTTCCATGTTTATAGAGATAGCGGTGTAGATATATCAATGTTCATAGAGATAGCAGTGAGGATATTTCCATGTTTATACAGATAGCAGTGTAGATATTTCCACTTTTATAGAGATAGCGGTTTAGATATTTCATATTTACACAGAGAGCGGTGTAGATATTTCCATGTTTATACAGATTGCGGTGTATATATTTCCATGTTTATACAGATAGCGGTGTAGATATTTCCACGTTTATACAGATGGCGGTGTAGATATTTCCATCTTTCTACAAATGGCAGTGTAGATATTTCCATGTTTATAGAGATGGCGGTGTAGATATTTCCATGTTTATATAGATGGCAGTGTAGATATTTTCTTGTTTATGTAGATGGCGTTGTAGATACCTCCATGTTTAAAGAGATGGCGGTGTGTATATTTCCATGTTTATACAGATGGCTGTGTAGATATTTCCATGTTTATACAGATGACTTTGTAGGTATTTCCATGTTTATACAGATGGCGGTGTAGATATTTCCATGTTTACAGAGATGGCGGTGGAGATATTTCTATGTTTATATAGATGGCAGTGTAGATATTTTCTTGTTTATGTACATGGCGTTGTAGATAACTCCATGTTTAAAGAGATGGCGGTGTGTATATTTCCATGTTGATGGAGATAGCGGTGTAGATATTTCCATGTTTATAGAGATAGCGGTGTAGTTATTTCCATGTTTATAGAGATACCGGTGTAGATATTTCCAGGTTTCTACAGATGACTGTGTAGATATTTCCATGTTTGTACAGATGGCAGTGTAGATACTTCCATGTTTATAGAGATAGAAGTGTAGATATTTTCATGTTTATACATATTGCGGTGGAGATTTGTACATGTTTATACAGATAGCAAAGGAGATATTTCCACGTTAATACACATAGCGGTGTAGATATTTCCATGTTTATACAGATAGCGTTCCAGATATTTCCATGTTTATACAGATTCCTGTGCCGATATTTCCATGTTTATACAGAGTTCTCTGTAGATATTTCCATGTTTATATAGATGACAGTGCAGATATTTCCAGGTTTATACAGATGGCTGTGTAGATATTTCCATGTTTATGCAGATGGCTGTGTAGATATTTCCATGTTTATACAGATGACTTTGTAGGTATTTCCATGTTTATACAGATGGCGGTGTAGATATTTCCATGTTTATAGTGATAGCTGTGTAGATATTTCCATGTTTATACAGATGACGGTGTAGATATTTCCATGTTTATAGAGATGGCGGTGTAGATATTTCCATGTTTATAGAGATAGCGGTGTAGATATATCAATGTTCATAGAGATAGCAGTGAGGATATTTCCATGTTTATACAGATAGCAGTGTAGATATTTCCACTTTTATAGAGATAGCGGTTTAGATATTTCATATTTATACAGAGAGCGGTGTAGATATTTCCATGTTTATACAGATTGCGGTGTAGATATTTCCATGTTTATACAGATAGCGGTGTAGATATTTCCACATTTATACAGATGGCGGTGTAGATATTTCCATCTTTCTACAAATGGCAGTGTAGATATTTCCATGTTTGTAGAGATGGCGGTGTAGATATTTCCATGTTTATATAGATGGCAGTGTAGATATTTTCTTGTTTATGTAGATGGCGTTGTAGATACCTCCATGTTTAAAGAGATAGCGGTGTGTATATTTCCATGTTGATGGAGATAGCGGTGTAGATATTTCCATGTTTATAGAGATAGCGGTGTAGTTATTTCCATGTTTATAGAGATAGCGGTGTAGATATTTCCATGTTTCTACAGATGACTGTGTAGATATTTCCATGTTTGTACAGATGGCAGTGTAGATATTTCCATGTTTATATAGATAGAAGTGTAGATATTTTCATGTTTATACATATTGCGGTGGAGATTTGTCCATGTTTATACAGATAGCAATGGAGATATTTCCACGTTGATACACATAGCGGTGTAGATATTTCCATGTTTATACAGATAGCGTTGTAGATATTTCCATGTTTATACAGATGGCTGTGCCGATATTTCCATGTTTATACAGAGTTCTCTGTATATATTTCCATGTTTATATAGATGACAGTGCAGATATTTCCAGGTTTATACAGATGGCTGTGTAGATATTTCCATGTTTATACAGATGGCTGTGTAGATATTTCCATGTTTATACAGATGATTTTGTAGGTATTTCCATGTTTATACAGATGGCGGTGTAGATATTTCCATGTTTATAGAGATAGCTGTGTAGATATTTCCATGTTTACACAGATAGCGGTTTAGATATTTCCATGTTTATACACATCGCGGTGTAGATATTTCCATGTTTATACAGACCGCAGTGTAGATATTTCCATGTTTATACCGATAGCGGTGTAGATATTTCCATGTTTATACAGATGACGGTGTAGATATTTCCATGTTTATAGAGATGTCGGTGTAGATATTTCCATGTTTATAGAGATAGCGGTGTAGATATATCAATGTGCATAGAGATAGCAGTGAGGATATTTCCATGTTTATACAGATAGCAGTGTAGATATTTCCACTTTTATAGAGATAGCGGTTTAGATATTTCATATTTATACAGAGAGCGGTGTAGATATTTCCATGTTTATACAGATTGCGGTGTAGATATTTCCATGTTTATACAGATAGCGGTGTAGATATTTCCACGTTTATACAGATGGCGGTGTAGATATTTCCATCTTTCTACAAATGGCAGTGTAGATATTTCCATGTTTATAGAGATGGCGGTGTAGATATTTCCATGTTTATATAGATGGCAGTGTAGATATTTTCTTGTTTATGTAGATGGCGTTGTAGATACCTCCATGTTTAAAGAGATGGCGGTGTGTATATTTCCATGTTGATGGAGATAGCGGTGTAGATATTTCCATGTTTATAGAGATAGCGGTGTAGTTATTTCCATGTTGATGGAGATAGCGGTGTAGATATTTCCATGTTTCTACAGATGACTGTGCAGATATTTCCATGTTTGTACAGATGGCAGTGTAGATATTTCCATGTTTATAGAGATGGAAGTGTAGATATTTTCATGTTTATACATATTGCGGTGGAGATTTGTCCATGTTTATACAGATAGCAATGGAGATATTTCCACGTTAATACACATAGCGGTGTAGATATTTCCATGTTTATACAGATAGCGTTGTGGATATTTCCATGTTTATACAGATGGCTGTGCCGATATTTCCATGTTTATACAGAGTTCTCTGTAGATATTTCCATGTTTATATAGATGACAGTGCAGATATTTCCAGGTTTATACAGATGGCTGTGTAGATATTTCCATGTTTATACAGATGGCTGTGTAGATATTTCCATGTTTATACAGATGACTTTGTAGGTATTTCCATGTTTATACAGATGGCGGTGTAGATATTTCCATGATTATAGTGATAGCTGTGTAGATACTTCCATGTTTACACAGAGAGCGGTTTAGATATATCCATGTTTATAAAGATCGCGGTGTAGTTATTTCCATGTTTATACAGATCGCAGTGTAGATATTTCCATGTTTATACAGATAGCGGTGTAGATATTTCCATGTTTCCACAGATGACGGTGTAGATATTTCCATGTTTATAGAGATGGCTGTGTAGATATTTCCATGTTTATAGAGATAGCGGTGTAGATATATCAATGTTCATAGAGATAGCAGTTAGGATATTTCCATGTTTATACAGATAGCAGTGTAGATATTTCCACTTTTATAGAGATAGCGGTTTAGATAGTTCACATTTATACAGAGAGCGGTGTAGATATTTTCATGTTAATACATATTGCGGTGTAGATATTTCCAGGTTTATACAGATAGCGGTGTAGGTATTTCCACGTTTATACAGATGGCGGTGTAGATATTTCCATCTTTCTACAAATGGCAGTGTAGATATTTCCATGTTTATAGAGATGGCGGTGTAGATATTTCCATGTTTATATAGATTGCAGTGTAGATATTTTCTTGTTTATGTAGATGGCGTTGTAGTTACCTCCATGTTTAAAGAAATGGCGGTGTGTATATTTCCATGTTGATGGAGATAGCGGTGTAGATATTTCCATGTTTATAGAGATAGCGGTGTAGTTATTTCCATGTTTATAGAGATACCGGTGTAGATATTTCCAGGTTTCTACAGATGACTGTGTAGATATTTCCATGTTTGTACAGATGGCAGTGTAGATACTTCCATGTTTATAGAGATAGAAGTGTAGATATTTTCATGTTTATACATATTGCGGTGGAGATTTGTACATGTTTATACAGATAGCAATGGAGATATTTCCACGTTAATACACATAGCGGTGTAGATATTTCCATGTTTATACAGATAGCGTTGCAGATATTTCCATGTTTATACAGATTCCTGTGCCGATATTTCCATCTTTATACAGAGTTCTCTGTAGATATTTCCATGTTTATATAGATGACAGTGCAGATATTTCCAGGTTTATACAGATGGCTGTGTAGATATTTCCATGTTTATGCAGATGGCTGTGTAGATATTTCCATGTTTATACAGATGACTTTGTAGGTATTTCCATGTTTATACAGATGGCGGTGTAGATATTTCCATGTTTATAGTGATAGCTGTGTAGATATTTCCATGTTTACACAGATAGCGGTTTAGATATTTCCATGTTTATACAGATCGCGGTGTAGATATTTCCATGTTTATAAGATCGCGGTGTAGATATTTCCATGTTTATACCGATAGCGGTGTAGATATTTCCATGTTTATACAGATGACGGTGTAGATATTTCCATGTTTATAGAGATGGCGGTGTAGATATTTCCATGTTTATAGAGATAGCGGTGTAGATATATCAATGTTCATAGAGATAGCAGTGAGGATATTTCCATGTTTATACAGATAGCAGTGTAGATATTTCCACTTTTATAGAGATAGCGGTTTAGATATTTCATATTTACACAGAGAGCGGTGTAGATATTTCCATGTTTATACAGATTGCGGTGTATATATTTCCATGTTTATACAGATAGCGGTGTAGATATTTCCACGTTTATACAGATGGCGGTGTAGATATTTCCATCTTTCTACAAATGGCAGTGTAGATATTTCCATGTTTATAGAGATGGCGGTGTAGATATTTCCATGTTTATATAGATGGCAGTGTAGATATTTTCTTGTTTATGTAGATGGCGTTGTAGATACCTCCATGTTTAAAGAGATGGCGGTGTGTATATTTCCATGTTTATACAGATGGCTGTGTAGATATTTCCATGTTTATACAGATGACTTTGTAGGTATTTCCATGTTTATACAGATGGCGGTGTAGATATTTCCATGTTTACAGAGATGGCGGTGGAGATATTTCTATGTTTATATAGATGGCAGTGTAGATATTTTCTTGTTTATGTACATGGCGTTGTAGATAACTCCATGTTTAAAGAGATGGCGGTGTGTATATTTCCATGTTGATGGAGATAGCGGTGTAGATATTTCCATGTTTATAGAGATAGCGGTGTAGTTATTTCCATGTTTATAGAGATACCGGTGTAGATATTTCCAGGTTTCTACAGATGACTGTGTAGATATTTCCATGTTTGTACAGATGGCAGTGTAGATACTTCCATGTTTATAGAGATAGAAGTGTAGATATTTTCATGTTTATACATATTGCGGTGGAGATTTGTACATGTTTATACAGATAGCAAAGGAGATATTTCCACGTTAATACACATAGCGGTGTAGATATTTCCATGTTTATACAGATAGCGTTCCAGATATTTCCATGTTTATACAGATTCCTGTGCCGATATTTCCATGTTTATACAGAGTTCTCTGTAGATATTTCCATGTTTATATAGATGACAGTGCAGATATTTCCAGGTTTATACAGATGGCTGTGTAGATATTTCCATGTTTATGCAGATGGCTGTGTAGATATTTCCATGTTTATACAGATGACTTTGTAGGTATTTCCATGTTTATACAGATGGCGGTGTAGATATTTCCATGTTTATAGTGATAGCTGTGTAGATATTTCCATGTTTATACAGATGACGGTGTAGATATTTCCATGTTTATAGAGATGGCGGTGTAGATATTTCCATGTTTATAGAGATAGCGGTGTAGATATATCAATGTTCATAGAGATAGCAGTGAGGATATTTCCATGTTTATACAGATAGCAGTGTAGATATTTCCACTTTTATAGAGATAGCAGTTTAGATATTTCATATTTATACAGAGAGCGGTGTAGATATTTCCATGTTTATACAGATTGCGGTGTAGATATTTCCATGTTTATACAGATAGCGGTGTAGATATTTCCACATTTATACAGATGGCGGTGTAGATATTTCCATCTTTCTACAAATGGCAGTGTAGATATTTCCATGTTTGTAGAGATGGCGGTGTAGATATTTCCATGTTTATATAGATGGCAGTGTAGATATTTTCTTGTTTATGTAGATGGCGTTGTAGTTACCTCCATGTTTAAAGAAATGGCGGTGTGTATATTTCCATGTTGATGGAGATAGCGGTGTAGATATTTCCATGTTTATAGAGTTAGCGGTGTAGTTATTTCCATGTTTATAGAGATAGCGGTGTAGATATCTCCATGTTTCTACAGATGACTGTGTAGATATTTCCATGTTTGTACAGATGGCAGTGTAGTTATTTCCATGTTTATAGAGATAGAAGTGTAGATATTTTCATGTTTATACATATTGCGGTGGAGATTTGTCCATGTTTATACAGATATCAATGGAGATATTTCCACGTTAATACACATAGCGGTGTAGATATTTCCATGTTTATACAGATAGCGTTGTAGATATTTCCATGTTTATACAGATGGCTCTGCCGATATTTCCATGTTTATACAGAGTTCTCTGTAGATATTTCCATGTTTATATAGATGACAGTGCAGATATTTCCAGGTTTATACGGATGGTTGTGTAGATATTTCCATGTTTATACAGATGGCTGTGTAGATATTTCCATGTTTATACAGATGACTTTGTAGGTATTTCTATGTTTATACAGATGGCGGTGTAGATATTTCCATGTTTATAGTGATAGCTGTGTAGATATTTCCATGTTTACACAGTTAGCGGTTTACATATTTCCATGTTTATACAGATCGCGGTGTAGATATTTCCATGTTTATACAGATCGCGGTGTAGATATTTCCATGTTTATACAGGTAGCGGTGTAGATATTTCCATGTTTATACAGATGACGGTGTAGATATTTCCATGTTTATAGAGATGGCTGTGTATATATTTCCGTGTTTATAGAGATAGCGGTGTAGATATATCAATGTTCATAGAGATAGCAGTGAGGATATTTCTATGTTTATACAGATAGCGGTTTAGATATTTCCATGTTTATACAGATCGCGTTGTAGTTATTTCCATGTTTATACAGATCGCGGTGTAGATATTTCCATGTTTATACAGATAGCGGTGTAGATATTTCCATGTTTATACAGATGACGGTGTAGATATTTCCATGTTTATAGAGATGGCTGTGTAGATATTTCCATGTTTATAGAGATAGCGGTGTAGATATATCAATGTTCATAGAGATATCAGTGAGGATATTTCCATGTTTATACAGATAGCAGTGTAGATATTTCCTCTTTTATAGAGATAGCGGTTTAGATAGTTCATATTTATAGAGAGAGCGGTGTAGATATTTTCATGTTAATACAGATTGCGGTGTAGATATTTCCATGTTTATACAGATAGCGGTGTAGGTATTTCCACGTTTATACAGAAGGCGGTGTAGATATTTCCATCTTTCTACAAATGGCAGTGTAGATATTTCCATGTTTATAGAGATGGCGGTGTAGATATTTCCATGTTTATAGTGATAGCTGTGTAGATATTTCCATGTTTACACAGATAGCGGTTTAGATATTTCCATGTTTATACAGATCGCGTTGTAGTTATTTCCATGTTTATACAGATCGCGGTGTAGATATTTCCATGTTTATACAGATAGCGGTGTAGATATTTCCATGTTTATAGAGATAGCTCTGTAGATATTTCCATGTTTACACAGATAGCGGTTTAGATATTTCCATGTTTATACAGATTGCGGTGTAGATATTTCCATGTTTATAGAGATGGCAGTGTAGATATTTCCATGTTTATATAGATGGCAATGTAGATATTTTCTTGTTTATGTAGATGGCGTTGTAGATACCTCCATGTTTAAAGAGATGGCGGTGTGTATTTTTCCATGTTGATGGAGATAGCAGTGTAGATATTTCCATGTTTATAGAGATAGCGGTGTAGTTATTTCCATGTTTATAGAGATAGCGGTGTAGATATTTCCATGTTTCTACAGATGACTGTGTAGATATTTCCATGTTTGTACAGATGGCAGTGTAGATATTTCCATGTTTATACAGATAGAAGTGTAGATATTTTCATGTTTATACATATTGCGGTGGAGATTTGTCCATGTTTATACAGATAGCAATGGAGATATTTCCACGTTAATACACATAGCGGTGTAGATATTTCCATGTTCATACAGATAGCGTTGTAAATATTTCCATGTTTATACAGATGGCTGTGCCGATATTTCCATGTTTATACAGAGTTCTCTGTAGATATTTCCATGTTTATATAGATGACAGTGCAGATATTTCCAGGTTTATACAGATGGCTGTGTAGATATTTCCATGTTTATACAGATGGCTGTGTAGATATTTCCATGTTTATACAGATGACTTTGTAGGTATTTCCATGTTTATACAGATGGCGGTGTAGTTATTTCCATGTTTATAGAGATAGCTGTGTACATATTTCCATGTTTACACAGATAGCGGTTTAGATATTTCCATGTTTCTACAGATCACGGTGTAGATATTTCCATGTTTATACAGATAGCGGTGTAGACATTTCCATGTTTATACAGATAGCAGTGTAGATATTTCCATGTTTATACAAATGACGGTGTAGATATTTCCATGTTTATAGAGATGGCGGTGTAGATATTTCCATGTTTATAGAGATAGCGGTGTAGATATATCAATGTTCATAGAGATAGCAGTGAGGATATTTCCATGTTTATACAGATAGCAGTGTAGATATTTCCACTTTTATAGAGATTGCGGTTTAGATATTTCATATTTATACAGAGAGCGGTGTAGATATTTCCATGTTTATACAGATTGCGGTGTAGATATTTCCATGTTTATACAGATAGCGGTGTAGTTATTTCCACGTTTATACAGATGGCCGTGTGGATATTTCCATCTTTCTACAAATGGCAGTGTAGATATTTCCATGTTTATAGAGATGGCGGTGTAGATATTTCCATGGTTATATAGATGGCAGTGTAGATATTTTCTTGTTTATGTAGATGGCGTTGTAGATACCTCCATGTTTAAAGAGATGGCGGTGTGTATATTTCCATGTTGATGGAGATAGCGGTGTAGATATTTCCATGTTTATAGAGATAGCGGTGTAGTTATTTCCATGTTGATGGAGATAGCGGTGTAGATATTTCCATGTTTCTACAGATGACTGTGCAGATATTTCCATGTTTGTACAGATGGCAGTGTAGATATTTCCATGTTTATAGAGATAGAAGTGTAGATATTTTCATGTTTATACATATTGCGGTGGAGATTTGTCCATGTTTATACAGATAGCAATGGAGATATTTCCACGTTAATACACATAGCGGTGTAGATATTTCCATGTTTATACAGATAGCGTTGTAGATATTTCCATGTTTTTACGGATGGCTCTGCCGATATTTCCATGTTTATACAGAGTTCTCTGTAGATATTTCCATGTTTATATAGATGACAGTGCAGATATTTCCAGGTTTATACAGATGGCTGTGTAGATATTTCCATGTTTATAGAGACGGCTGTGTAGATATTTCCATGTTTATACAGATGACTTTGTAGGTATTTCCATGTTTATACTGATGGCGGTGTAGATATTTCCATGTTTATAGTGATAGCTGTGTAGATATTTCCATGTTTACACAGATAGCGGTTTAGATATTTCCATGTTTATACAGATCACGGTGTAGATATTTCCAAGTTTACACAGATTGCGGTGTAGATATTTCCATGTTTATAGAGATAGCGGTGTAGATATTTCCATGTTTATACAGATGACGGTGTAGATATTTCCATGTTTATAGAGATGGCGGTGAAGATATTTCCATGTTTATAGAGATAGCGGTGTAGATATATCAATGTTCATAGTGATAGCAGTGAGGATATTTCCATGTTTATACAGATTGCAGTGTAGATATTTCCACTTTCATAGAGATAGCGTTTTAGATATTTCATATTTATACAGAGAGCAGTGTAGATATTTCCATGTTTATACGGATTGCGGTGTAGATATTTCCATGTTTATACAGATAGCGGTGTAGGTATTTCCACGTTTATACAGATGGCGGTGTAGATATTTCCGTCTTTCTACAAATGACAGTGTAGATATTTCCATGTTTATAGAGATGGCGGTGTAGATATTTCCATGTATATATAGATGGCAGTGTAGATATTTTCTTGTTTATGTAAATGGCGTTGTAGATACCTCCATGTTTAAAGAGATGGCGGTGTGTATATTTCCATGTTGATGGAGATAGCGGTGTAGATATTTCCATGTTTATAGAGATAGCGGTGTAGTTATTTCCATGTTTATAGAGATAGCGGTGTAGATATTTCCATGTTACTACAGATGACTGTGTAGATATTCCCATGTTTGTACAGATGGCAGTGTAGATATTTCCATGTTTATAGAGATAGAAGTGTAGATATTTTCATGTTTATACATATTGCGGTGGAGATTTGTCCATGTTTATACAGATAGCAATGGAGATATTTCCACGTTAATACACATAGCGGTGTAGATATTTCCATGTTTATACAGATAGGGTTGTAGATATTTCCATGTTTATACAGATGGCTGTGCCGATATTTCCATGTTTATACAGAGTTCTCTGTAGATATTTCCATGTTTATATAGATGACAGTGCAGATATTTCCAGGTTTATACAGATGGCTGTGTAGATATTTCCATGTTTATACAGATGGCTGTGTAGATATGTCCATGTTTATACAGATGACTTCGTAGGTATTAACATGTTTATACAGATGGCGGTGTAGATATTTCCATGTTTATAGTGATAGCTGTTTAGATATTTCCATGTTTACACAGATAGCGGTTTACATATTTCCAGGTTTATACAGATCACGGTGTAGATATTTCCATGTTTATACAGAGAGCGGTGTAGATATTTCCATGTTTATACAGATTGCGGTGTAGATATTTCCATGTTTATAGAGATAGCTGTGTAGATATTTCCATGTTTACACAGATAGCGGTTTAGATATTTCCATGTTTATACAGATTGCGGTGTAGATATTTCCATGTTTATAGAGATGGCAGTGTAGATATTTCCATGTTTATATTGATGGCAGTGTAGATATTTTCTTGTTTATGTAGATGGCGTTGTAGATACCTCCATGTTTAAAGAGATGGCGGTGTGTATTTTTCCATGTTGATGGAGATAGCGGTGTAGATATTTCCATGTTTATAGAGATAGCGGTGTAGTTATTTCCATGTTTATAGAGATAGCGGTGTAGATATTTCCATGTTTCTACAGATGACTGTGTAGATATTTCCATGTTTGTACAGATGGCAGTGTAGATATTTCCATGTTTATACAGATAGAAGTGTAGATATTTTCATGTTTATACATATTGCGGTGGAGATTTGTCCATGTTTATACAGATAGCAATGGAGATATTTCCACGTTAATACACATAGCGGTGTAGATATTTCCATGTTTATACAGATAGCGTTGTAAATATTTCCATGTTTATACAGATGGCTGTGCCGATATTTCCATGTTTATACAGAGTTCTCTGTAGATATTTCCATGTTTATATAGATGACAGCGCAGATATTTCCAGGTTTATACAGATGGCTGTGTAGATATTTCCATGTTTATACAGATGGCTGTGTAGATATTTCCATGTTTATACAGATGACTTTGTAGGTATTTCCATGTTTATACAGATGGCGGTGTAGTTATTTCCATGTTTATAGAGATAGCTGTGTACATATTTCCATGTTTACACAGATAGCGGTTTAGATATTTCCATGTTTATACAGATCACGGTGCAGATATTTCCATGTTTATACAGATCGCGGTGTAGACATTTCCATGTTTATACAGATAGCAGTGTAGATATTTCCATGTTTATACAGATGACGGTGTAGATATTTCCATGTTTATAGAGATGGCGGTGTAGATATTTCCATGTTTATAGAGATAGCGGTGTAGATATATCAATGTTCAAAGAGATAGCAGTGAGGATATTTCCATGTTTATACAGATAGCAGTGTACATATTTCCACTTTTATAGAGATAGCGGTTTAGATAGTTCATATTTATACAGTGAGCGGTGTAGATATTTTCATGTTAATACAGATTGCGGTGTAGATATTTCCATGTTTATACAGATAGCGGTGTAGATATTTCCACGTTTATACAGATAGCGGTGTAGATATTTCCACGTTTATACAGATGGCGGTGTAGATATTTCCATTTTTCTACAAATGGCATTGTAGATATTTCCATGTTTATAGAGATGGCGGTGTAGATATTTCCATGTTTATATAGATGGCAGTGTAGATATTTTCTTGTTTATGTAGATGGCGTTGTAGATACCTCCATGTTTAAAGAGATGGCGGTGTGTATATTTCCATGTTGATGGAGATAGCGGTGTAGATATTTCCACGTTTATAGAGATAGCGGTGTAGTTATTTCCATGTTTATAGAGATAGCGGTGTAGATATCTCCATGTTACTACAGATGACTGTGTAGATATTCCCATGTTTGTTCAGATGGCAGTGTAGATATTTCCATGTTTATAGAGATAGAAGTGTAGATATTTTCATGTTTATACATATTGCGGTGTAGATATTTCCATGTTTATACAGATAGCGGTGTAGGTATTTCCATGTTTATACAGATAGCGGTTTAGATATTTCCATGTTTATACAGATTGCGGTGTAGATATTTCCATGGTTATAGAGATGGCAGTGTAGATATTTCCATGTTTATATAGATGGCAGTGTAGATATTTTCTTGTTTATGTAGATGGCGTTGTAGATACCTCCATGTTTAAAGAGATGGCGGTGTGTATATTTCCATGTTGATGGAGATAGCGGTGTAGATATTTCCATGTTTATAGAGATAGCGGTGTAGTTATTTCCATGTTGATGGAGATAGCGGTGTAGATATTTCCATGTTTCTACAGATGACTGTGCAGATATTTCCATGTTTGTACAGATGGCAGTGTAGATATTTCCATGTTTATAGAGATAGAAGTGTAGATATTTTCATGTTTATACATATTGCGGTGGAGATTTGTCCATGTTTATACAGATAGCAATGGAGATATTTCCACGTTAATACACATAGCGGTGTAGATATTTCCATGTTTATACAGATAGCGTTGTGGATATTTCCATGTTTATACAGATGGCTGTGCCGATATTTCCATGTTTATACAGAGTTCTCTGTAGATATTTCCATGTTTATATAGATGACAGTGCAGATATTTCCAGGTTTATACAGATGGCTGTGTAGATATTTCCATGTTTATACAGATGGCTGTGTAGATATTTCCATGTTTATACAGATGACTTTGTAGGTATTTCCATGTTTATACAGATGGCGGTGTAGTTATTTCCATGTTTATAGAGATAGCTGTGTACATACTTCCATGTTTACACAGATAGCGGTTTAGATATTTCCATGATTATACAGATCACGGTGTAGATATTTCCATGTTTATACAGATCGCGGTGTAGATATTTCCATGTTTATACAGATAGCAGTGTAGATATTTCCATGTTTATACATATGACGGTGTAGATATTTCCATGTTTATAGAGATGGCGGTGTAGATATTTCCATGTTTATAGAGATAGCGGTGTAGATATATCAATGTTCATAGAGATAGCAGTGAGGATATTTCCATGTTTATACAGATAGCAGTGTAGATATTTCCACTTTTATAGAGATTGCGGTTTAGATATTTCATATTTATACAGAGAGCGGTGTAGATATTTCCATGTTTATACAGATTGCGGTGTAGATATTTCCATGTTTATACAGATAGCGGTGTAGGTATTTCCACGTTTATACAGATGGCGGTGTGGATATTTCCATCTTTCTACAAATGGCAGTGTAGATATTTCCATGTTTATAGAGATGGCGGTGTAGATATTTCCATGGTTATATAGATGGCAGTGTAGATATTTTCTTGTTTATGTAGATGGCGTTGTAGATACCTCCATGTTTAAAGAGATGGCGGTGTGTATATTTTCATGTTGATGGAGATAGCGGTGTAGATATTTCCACGTTTATAGAGATAGCGGTGTAGTTATTTCCATGTTTATAGAGATAGCGGTGTAGATATCTCCATGTTACTACAGATGACTGTGTAGATATTCCCATGTTTGTTCAGATGGCAGTGTAGATATTTCCATGTTTATAGAGATAGAAGTGTAGATATTTTCATGTTTATACATATTGCGGTGGAGATTTGTCCATGTTTATACAGATAGCAATGGAGATATTTCCACGTTAATACACATAGCGGTGTAGATATTTCCATGTTTATACAGATAGCGTTATAGATATTTCCATGTTTATACAGATGGCTCTGCCGATATTTCCATGTTTATACAGAGTTCTCTGTAGATATTTCCATGTTTATATAGATGACAGTGCAGATATTTCCAGGTTTATACAGATGGCTGTGTAGATATTTCCATGTTTATACAGATGGCTGTGTAGATATTTCCATGTTTATACAGATGACTTTGTAGGTATTTCCATGTTTATACAGATGGCGGTGTAGATATTTCCATGTTTATAGTGATAGCTGTGTAGATACTTCCATGTTTACACAGAGAGCGGTTTAGATATATCCATGTTTATACAGATCGCGGTGTAGTTATTTCCATGTTTATACAGATCGCGGTGTAGATATTTCCATGTTTATACAGATAGCGGTGTAGATATTTCCATGTTTACACAGATGACGGTGTAGATATTTCCATGTTTATAGAGATGGCTGTGTAGATATTTCCATGTTTATAGAGATAGCGGTGTAGATATGTCAATGTTCATAGAGATAGCAGTGAGGATATTTCCATGTTTATACAGATAGCAGTGTAGATATTTTCACTTTTATAGATATAGCGGTTTAGATAGTTCACATTTATACAGAGAGCGGTGTAGATATTTTCATGTTAATACATATTGCGGTGTAGATATTTCCAGGTTTATACAGATAGCGGTGTAGGTATTTCCACGTTTATACAGATGGCGGTGTAGATATTTCCATCTTTCTACAAATGGCAGTGTAGATATTTCCATGTTTATAGAGATGGCGGTGTAGATATTTCCATGTTTATATAGATGGCAGTGTAGATATTTTCTTGTTTATGTAGATGGCGTTGTAGTTACCTCCATGTTTAAAGAGATGGCGGTGTGTATATTTCCATGTTGATGGAGATAGCGGTGTAGATATTTCCATGTTTATAGAGTTAGCGGTGTAGTTATTTCCATGTTTATAGAGATAGCGGTGTAGATATCTCCATGTTTCTACAGATGACTGTGTAGATATTTCCATGTTTGTACAGATGGCAGTGTAGTTATTTCCATGTTTATAGAGATAGAAGTGTAGATATTTTCATGTTTATACATATTGCGGTGGAGATTTGTCCATGTTTATACAGATATCAATGGAGATATTTCCACGTTAATACACATAGCGGTGTAGATATTTCCATGTTTATACAGATAGCGTTGTAGATATTTCCATGTTTATACAGATGGCTCTGCCGATATTTCCATGTTTATACAGAGTTCTCTGTAGATATTTCCATGTTTATATAGACGACAGTGCAGATATTTCCAGGTTTATACGGATGGTTGTGTAGATATTTCCATGTTTATACAGATGGCTGTGTAGATATTTCCATGTTTATACAGATGACTTTGTAGGTATTTCTATGTTTATACAGATGGCGGTGTAGATATTTCCATGTTTATAGTGATAGCTGTGTAGATATTTCCATGTTTACACAGTTAGCGGTTTACATATTTCCATGTTTATACAGATCGCGGTGTAGATATTTCCATGTTTATACAGATCGCGGTGTAGATATTTCCATGTTTATACAGATAGCGGTGTAGATATTTCCATGTTTATACAGATGACGGTGTAGATATTTCCATGTTTATAGAGATGGCTGTGTAGATATTTCCGTGTTTATAGAGATAGCGGTGTAGATATATCAATGTTCATAGAGATAGCAGTGAGGATATTTCTATGTTTATACAGATAGCGGTTTAGATATTTCCATGTTTATACAGATCGCGTTGTAGTTATTTCCATGTTTATACAGATCGCGGTGTAGATATTTCCATGTTTATACAGATAGCGGTGTAGATATTTCCATGTTTATACAGATGACGGTGTAGATATTTCCATGTTTATAGAGATGGCTGTGTAGATATTTCCATGTTTATAGAGATAGCGGTGTAGATATATCAATGTTCATAGAGATATCAGTGAGGATATTTCCATGTTTATACAGATAGCAGTGTAGATATTTCCTCTTTTATAGAGATAGCGGTTTAGATAGTTCATATTTATAGAGAGAGCGGTGTAGATATTTTCATGTTAATACAGATTGCGGTGTAGATATTTCCATGTTTATACAGATAGCGGTGTAGGTATTTCCACGTTTATACAGATGGCGGTGTAGATATTTCCATCTTTCTACAAATGGCAGTGTAGATATTTCCATGTTTATAGAGATGGCGGTGTAGATATTTCCATGTTTATAGTGATAGCTGTGTAGATATTTCCATGTTTACACAGATAGCGGTTTAGATATTTCCATGTTTATACAGATCGCGTTGTAGTTATTTCCATGTTTATACAGATCGCGGTGTAGATATTTCCATGTTTATACAGATAGCGGTGTAGATATTTCCATGTTTATAGAGATAGCTCTGTAGATATTTCCATGTTTACACAGATAGCGGTTTAGATATTTCCATGTTTATACAGATTGCGGTGTAGATATTTCCATGTTTATAGAGATGGCAGTGTAGATATTTCCATGTTTATATAGATGGCAATGTAGATATTTTCTTGTTTATGTAGATGGCGTTGTAGATACCTCCATGTTTAAAGAGATGGCGGTGTGTATTTTTCCATGTTGATGGAGATAGCAGTGTAGATATTTCCATGTTTATAGAGATAGCGGTGTAGTTATTTCCATGTTTATAGAGATAGCGGTGTAGATATTTCCATGTTTCTACAGATGACTGTGTAGATATTTCCACGTTTGTACAGATGGCAGTGTAGATATTTCCATGTTTATACAGATAGAAGTGTAGATATTTTCATGTTTATACATATTGCGGTGGAGATTTGTCCATGTTTATACAGATAGCAATGGAGATATTTCCACGTTAATACACATAGCGGTGTAGATATTTCCATGTTCATACAGATAGCGTTGTAAATATTTCCATGTTTATACAGATGGCTGTGCCGATATTTCCATGTTTATACAGAGTTCTCTGTAGATATTTCCATGTTTATATAGATGACAGTGCAGATATTTCCAGGTTTATACAGATGGCTGTGTAGATATTTCCATGTTTATACAGATGGCTGTGTAGATATTTCCATGTTTATACAGATGACTTTGTAGGTATTTCCATGTTTATACAGATGGCGGTGTAGTTATTTCCATGTTTATAGAGATAGCTGTGTACATATTTCCATGTTTACACAGATAGCGGTTTAGATATTTCCATGTTTCTACAGATCACGGTGTAGATATTTCCATGTTTATACAGATAGCGGTGTAGACATTTCCATGTTTATACAGATAGCAGTGTAGATATTTCCATGTTTATACAAATGACGGTGTAGATATTTCCATGTTTATAGAGATGGCGGTGTAGATATTTCCATGTTTATAGAGATAGCGGTGTAGATATATCAATGTTCATAGAGATAGCAGTGAGGATATTTCCATGTTTATACAGATAGCAGTGTAGATATTTCCACTTTTATAGAGATTGCGGTTTAGATATTTCATATTTATACAGAGAGCGGTGTAGATATTTCCATGTTTATACAGATTGCGGTGTAGATATTTCCATGTTTATACAGATAGCGGTGTAGTTATTTCCACGTTTATACAGATGGCCGTGTGGATATTTCCATCTTTCTACAAATGGCAGTGTAGATATTTCCATGTTTATAGAGATGGCGGTGTAGATATTTCCATGGTTATATAGATGGCAGTGTAGATATTTTCTTGTTTATGTAGATGGCGTTGTAGATACCTCCATGTTTAAAGAGATGGCGGTGTGTATATTTCCATGTTGATGGAGATAGCGGTGTAGATATTTCCATGTTTATAGAGATAGCGGTGTAGTTATTTCCATGTTGATGGAGATAGCGGTGTAGATATTTCCATGTTTCTACAGATGACTGTGCAGATATTTCCATGTTTGTACAGATGGCAGTGTAGATATTTCCATGTTTATAGAGATAGAAGTGTAGATATTTTCATGTTTATACATATTGCGGTGGAGATTTGTCCATGTTTATACAGATAGCAATGGAGATATTTCCACGTTAATACACATAGCGGTGTAGATATTTCCATGTTTATACAGATAGCGTTGTAGATATTTCCATGTTTTTACGGATGGCTCTGCCGATATTTCCATGTTTATACAGAGTTCTCTGTAGATATTTCCATGTTTATATAGATGACAGTGCAGATATTTCCAGGTTTATACAGATGGCTGTGTAGATATTTCCATGTTTATAGAGACGGCTGTGTAGATATTTCCATGTTTATACAGATGACTTTGTAGGTATTTCCATGTTTATACTGATGGCGGTGTAGATATTTCCATGTTTATAGTGATAGCTGTGTAGATATTTCCATGTTTACACAGATAGCGGTTTAGATATTTCCATGTTTATACAGATCACGGTGTAGATATTTCCAAGTTTACACAGATTGCGGTGTAGATATTTCCATGTTTATAGAGATAGCGGTGTAGATATTTCCATGTTTATACAGATGACGGTGTAGATATTTCCATGTTTATAGAGATGGCGGTGAAGATATTTCCATGTTTATAGAGATAGCGGTGTAGATATATCAATGTTCATAGTGATAGCAGTGAGGATATTTCCATGTTTATACAGATTGCAGTGTAGATATTTCCACTTTCATAGAGATAGCGTTTTAGATATTTCATATTTATACAGAGAGCAGTGTAGATATTTCCATGTTTATACGGATTGCGGTGTAGATATTTCCATGTTTATACAGATAGCGGTGTAGGTATTTCCACGTTTATACAGATGGCGGTGTAGATATTTCCGTCTTTCTACAAATGACAGTGTAGATATTTCCATGTTTATAGAGATGGCGGTGTAGATATTTCCATGTATATATAGATGGCAGTGTAGATATTTTCTTGTTTATGTAAATGGCGTTGTAGATACCTCCATGTTTAAAGAGATGGCGGTGTGTATATTTCCATGTTGATGGAGATAGCGGTGTAGATATTTCCATGTTTATAGAGATAGCGGTGTAGTTATTTCCATGTTTATAGAGATAGCGGTGTAGATATTTCCATGTTACTACAGATGACTGTGTAGATATTCCCATGTTTGTACAGATGGCAGTGTAGATATTTCCATGTTTATAGAGATAGAAGTGTAGATATTTTCATGTTTATACATATTGCGGTGGAGATTTGTCCATGTTTATACAGATAGCAATGGAGATATTTCCACGTTAATACACATAGCGGTGTAGATATTTCCATGTTTATACAGATAGGGTTGTAGATATTTCCATGTTTATACAGATGGCTGTGCCGATATTTCCATGTTTATACAGAGTTCTCTGTAGATATTTCCATGTTTATATAGATGACAGTGCAGATATTTCCAGGTTTATACAGATGGCTGTGTAGATATTTCCATGTTTATACAGATGGCTGTGTAGATATGTCCATGTTTATACAGATGACTTCGTAGGTATTAACATGTTTATACAGATGGCGGTGTAGATATTTCCATGTTTATAGTGATAGCTGTTTAGATATTTCCATGTTTACACAGATAGCGGTTTACATATTTCCAGGTTTATACAGATCACGGTGTAGATATTTCCATGTTTATACAGAGAGCGGTGTAGATATTTCCATGTTTATACAGATTGCGGTGTAGATATTTCCATGTTTATAGAGATAGCTGTGTAGATATTTCCATGTTTACACAGATAGCGGTTTAGATATTTCCATGTTTATACAGATTGCGGTGTAGATATTTCCATGTTTATAGAGATGGCAGTGTAGATATTTCCATGTTTATATTGATGGCAGTGT
This sequence comes from Pan troglodytes, assembly GCF_028858775.2. Taxonomy (NCBI): domain Eukaryota; kingdom Metazoa; phylum Chordata; class Mammalia; order Primates; family Hominidae; genus Pan; species Pan troglodytes. Next base: position 800,667 of record NC_072419.2, on the reverse strand, counting down.
AGATATTTTCTTGTTTATGTAGATGGCGTTGTAGATACCTCCATGTTTAAAGAGATGGCGGTGTGTATTTTTCCATGTTGATGGAGATAGCGGTGTAGATATTTCCATGTTTATAGAGATAGCGGTGTAGTTATTTCCATGTTTATAGAGATAGCGGTGTAGATATTTCCATGTTTCTACAGATGACTGTGTAGATATTTCCATGTTTGTACAGATGGCAGTGTAGATATTTCCATGTTTATACAGATAGAAGTGTAGATATTTTCATGTTTATACATATTGCGGTGGAGATTTGTCCATGTTTATACAGATAGCAATGGAGATATTTCCACGTTAATACACATAGCGGTGTAGATATTTCCATGTTTATACAGATAGCGTTGTAAATATTTCCATGTTTATACAGATGGCTGTGCCGATATTTCCATGTTTATACAGAGTTCTCTGTAGATATTTCCATGTTTATATAGATGACAGCGCAGATATTTCCAGGTTTATACAGATGGCTGTGTAGATATTTCCATGTTTATACAGATGGCTGTGTAGATATTTCCATGTTTATACAGATGACTTTGTAGGTATTTCCATGTTTATACAGATGGCGGTGTAGTTATTTCCATGTTTATAGAGATAGCTGTGTACATATTTCCATGTTTACACAGATAGCGGTTTAGATATTTCCATGTTTATACAGATCACGGTGCAGATATTTCCATGTTTATACAGATCGCGGTGTAGACATTTCCATGTTTATACAGATAGCAGTGTAGATATTTCCATGTTTATACAGATGACGGTGTAGATATTTCCATGTTTATAGAGATGGCGGTGTAGATATTTCCATGTTTATAGAGATAGCGGTGTAGATATATCAATGTTCAAAGAGATAGCAGTGAGGATATTTCCATGTTTATACAGATAGCAGTGTACATATTTCCACTTTTATAGAGATAGCGGTTTAGATAGTTCATATTTATACAGTGAGCGGTGTAGATATTTTCATGTTAATACAGATTGCGGTGTAGATATTTCCATGTTTATACAGATAGCGGTGTAGATATTTCCACGTTTATACAGATAGCGGTGTAGATATTTCCACGTTTATACAGATGGCGGTGTAGATATTTCCATTTTTCTACAAATGGCATTGTAGATATTTCCATGTTTATAGAGATGGCGGTGTAGATATTTCCATGTTTATATAGATGGCAGTGTAGATATTTTCTTGTTTATGTAGATGGCGTTGTAGATACCTCCATGTTTAAAGAGATGGCGGTGTGTATATTTCCATGTTGATGGAGATAGCGGTGTAGATATTTCCACGTTTATAGAGATAGCGGTGTAGTTATTTCCATGTTTATAGAGATAGCGGTGTAGATATCTCCATGTTACTACAGATGACTGTGTAGATATTCCCATGTTTGTTCAGATGGCAGTGTAGATATTTCCATGTTTATAGAGATAGAAGTGTAGATATTTTCATGTTTATACATATTGCGGTGGAGATTTGTCCATGTTTATACAGATAGCAATGGAGATATTTCCACGTTAATACACATAGCGGTGTAGATATTTCCATGTTTATACAGATAGCGTTGTAGATATTTCCATGTTTATACAGATGGCTGTGCCGATATTTCCATGTTTATACAGAGTTCTCTGTAGATATTTCCATGTTTATATAGATGACAGTGCAGATATTTCCAGGTTTATACAGATGGCTGTGTAGATATTTCCATGTTTATACAGATGGCTGTGTAGATATTTCCATGTTTATACAGATGACTTTGTAGGTATTTCCATGTTTATACAGATGGCGGTGTAGATATTTCCATGTTTATAGTGATAGCTGTGTAGATATTTCCATGTTTACACAGACAGCGGTTTAGATATTTCCATGTTTATACAGATCGCGTTGTAGTTATTTCCATGTTTATACAGAACGCGGTGTAGATATTTCCATGTTTATACAGATAGCGGTGTAGATATTTCCATGTTTATACAGATGACGGTGTAGATATTTCCATGTTTATAGAGATGGCTGTGTAGATATTTCCATGTTTATAGAGATAGCGGTGTAGATATATCAATGTTCATAGAGATAGCAGTGAGGATATTTCCATGTTTATACAGATAGCAGTGTAGATATTTCCACTTTTATAGAGATAGCGGTTTAGATAGTTCATATTTATACAGAGAGCGGTGTAGATATTTTCATGTTAATACAGATTGCGGTGTAGATATTTCCAGGTTTATACAGATAGCGGTGTAGGTATTTCCACGTTTATACAGATGGCGGTGTAGATATTTCCATCTTTCTACAAATGGCAGTGTAGATATTTCCATGTTTATAGAGATGGCGGTGTAGATATTTCCATGTTTATATAGATGGCAGTGTAGATATTTTCTTGTTTATGTAGATGGCGTTGTAGATACCTCCATGTTTAAAGAGATGGTGGTGTGTATATTTCCATGTTGATGGAGATAGCGGTGTAGATATTTCCATGTTTATAGAGATAGCGGTGTAGTTATTTCCATGTTGATGGAGATAGCGGTGTAGATATTTCCATGTTTCTACAGATGACTGTGCAGATATTTCCATGTTTGTACAGATGGCAGTGTAGATATTTCCATGTTTATAGAGATAGAAGTGTAGATATTTTCATGTTTATACATATTGCGGTGGAGATTTGTCCATGTTTATACAGATAGCAATGGAGATATTTCCACGTTAATACACATAGCGGTGTAGATATTTCCATGTTTATACAGATAGCGTTGTAGGTATTTCCATGTTTATACAGATGGCTGTGCCGATATTTCCATGTTTATACAGAGTTCTCTGTAGATATTTCCATGTTTATATAGATGACAGTGCAGATATTTCCAGGTTTATACAGATGGCTGTGTAGATATTTCCATGTTTATACAGATGGCTGTGTAGATATTTCCATGTTTATACAGATGACTTTGTAGGTATTTCCATGTTTATACAGATGGCGGTGTAGATATTTCCATGTTTATAGTGAGAGCTGTGTAGATACTTCCATGTTTACACAGATAGCGGTTTAGATATTTCCATGTTTATACAGATCGCGTTGTAGTTATTTCCATGTTTATACAGATCACGGTGTAGATATTTCCATGTTTATACAGATAGCGGTGTAGATATTTCCATGTTTATACAGATGACGGTGTAGATATTTCCATGTTTATAGAGATGGCTGTGTAGATATTTCCATGTTTATAGAGATAGCGGTGTAGATATATCAATGTTCATAGAGATAGCAGTGAGGATATTTCCATGTTTATACAGATAGCAGTGTAGATATTTCCACTTTTATAGAGATAGCGGTTTAGATAGTTCATATTTATACAGTGAGCGGTGTAGATATTTTCATGTTAATACAGATTGCGGTGTAGATATTTCCAGGTTTATACAGATAGCGGTGTAGGTATTTCCACGTTTATACAGATGGCGGTGTAGATATTTCCATCTTTCTACAAATGGCAGTGTAGATATTTCCATGTTTATAGAGATGGCGGTGTAGATATTTCCATGTTTATATAGATGGCAGTGTAGATATTTTCTTGTTTATGTAGATGGCGTTGTAGATACCTCCATGTTTAAAGAGATGGCGGTGTGTATATTTCCATGTTGATGGAGATAGCGGTGTAGATATTTCCATGTTTATAGAGATAGCGGTGTAGTTATTTCCATGTTGATGGAGATAGCGGTGTAGATATTTCCATGTTTCTACAGATGACTGTGCAGATATTTCCATGTTTGTACAGATGGCAGTGTAGATATTTCCATGTTTATAGAGATAGAAGTGTAGATATTTTCATGTTTATACATATTGCGGTGGAGATTTGTCCATGTTTATACAGATAGAAATGGAGATATTTCCACGTTAATACACATAGCGGTGTAGATATTTCCATGTTTATACAGATAGCGTTGTAGGTATTTCCATGTTTATACAGATGGCTGTGCCGATATTTCCATGTTTATACAGAGTTCTCTGTAGATATTTCCATGTTTATATAGATGACAGTGCAGATATTTCCAGGTTTATACAGATGGCTGTGTAGATATTTCCATGTTTATACAGATGGCTGTGTAGATATTTCCATGTTTATACAGATGACTTCGTAGGTATTTCCATGTTTATACAGATGGCGGTGTAGATATTTCCATGTTTATAGTGATAGCTGTGTAGATATTTCCATGTTTACACAGATAGCGGTTTACATATTTCCAGGTTTATACAGATCACGGTGTAGATATTTCCATGTTTATACAGAGAGCGGTGTAGATATTTCCATGTTTATACAGATTGCGGTGTAGATATTTCCATGTTTATAGAGATAGCTGTGTAGACATTTCCATGTTTACACAGATAGCGGTTTAGATATTTCCATGTTTATACAGATTGCGGTGTAGATATTTCCATGTTTATAGAGATGGCAGTGTAGATATTTCCATGTTTATATTGATGGCAGTGTAGATATTTTCTTGTTTATGTAGATGGCGTTGTAGATACCTCCATGTTTAAAGAGATGGCGGTGTGTATTTTTCCATGTTGATGGAGATAGCGGTGTAGATATTTCCATGTTTATAGAGATAGCGGTGTAGTTATTTCCATGTTTATAGAGATAGCGGTGTAGATATTTCCATGTTTCTACAGATGACTGTGTAGATATTTCCATGTTTGTACAGATGGCAGTGTAGATATTTCCATGTTTATACAGATAGAAGTGTAGATATTTTCATGTTTATACATATTGCGGTGGAGATTTGTCCATGTTTATACAGATAGCAATGGAGATATTTCCACGTTAATACACATAGCGGTGTAGATATTTCCATGTTTATACAGATAGCGTTGTAAATATTTCCATGTTTATACAGATGGCTGTGCCGATATTTCCATGTTTATACAGAGTTCTCTGTAGATATTTCCATGTTTATATAGATGACAGCGCAGATATTTCCAGGTTTATACAGATGGCTGTGTAGATATTTCCATGTTTATACAGATGGCTGTGTAGATATTTCCATGTTTATACAGATGACTTTGTAGGTATTTCCATGTTTATACAGATGGCGGTGTAGTTATTTCCATGTTTATAGAGATAGCTGTGTACATATTTCCATGTTTACACAGATAGCGGTTTAGATATTTCCATGTTTATACAGATCACGGTGCAGATATTTCCATGTTTATACAGATCGCGGTGTAGATATTTCCATGTTTATACAGATAGCAGTGTAGATATTTCCATGTTTATACAGATGACGGTGTAGATATTTCCATGTTTATAGAGATGGCGGTGTAGATATTTCCATGTTTATAGAGATAGCGGTGTAGATATATCAATGTTCAAAGAGATAGCAGTGAGGATATTTCCATGTTTATACAGATAGCAGTGTACATATTTCCACTTTTATAGAGATAGCGGTTTAGATAGTTCATATTTATACAGTGAGCGGTGTAGATATTTTCATGTTAATACAGATTGCGGTGTAGATATTTCCATGTTTATACAGATAGCGGTGTAGATATTTCCACGTTTATACAGATGGCGGTGTAGATATTTCCATTTTTCTACAAATGGCATTGTAGATATTTCCATGTTTATAGAGATGGCGGTGTAGATATTTCCATGTTTATATAGATGGCAGTGTAGATATTTTCTTGTTTATGTAGATGGCGTTGTAGATACCTCCATGTTTAAAGAGATGGCGGTGTGTATATTTCCATGTTGATGGAGATAGCGGTGTAGATATTTCCACGTTTATAGAGATAGCGGTGTAGTTATTTCCATGTTTATAGAGATAGCGGTGTAGATATCTCCATGTTACTACAGATGACTGTGTAGATATTCCCATGTTTGTTCAGATGGCAGTGTAGATATTTCCATGTTTATAGAGATAGAAGTGTAGATATTTTCATGTTTATACATATTGCGGTGGAGATTTGTCCATGTTTATACAGATAGCAATGGAGATATTTCCACGTTAATACACATAGCGGTGTAGATATTTCCATGTTTATACAGATAGCGTTGTAGATATTTCCATGTTTATACAGATGGCTCTGCCGATATTTCCATGTTTATACAGAGTTCTCTGTAGATATTTCCATGTTTATATAGATGACAGTGCAGATATTTCCAGGTTTATACAGATGGCTGTGTAGATATTTCCATGTTTATACAGATGGCTGTGTAGATATTTCCATGTTTATACAGATGACTTTGTAGGTATTTCCATGTTTATACAGATGGCGGTGTAGATATTTCCATGTTTATAGTGATAGCTGTGTAGATATTTCCATGTTTACACAGACAGCGGATTAGATATTTCCATGTTTATACAGATCGCGTTGTAGTTATTTCCATGTTTATACAGAACGCGGTGTAGATATTTCCATGTTTATACAGATAGCGGTGTAGATATTTCCATGTTTATACAGATGACGGTGTAGATATTTCCATGTTTATAGAGATGGCTGTGTAGATATTTCCATGTTTATAGAGATAGCGGTGTAGATATATCAATGTTCATAGAGATAGCAGTGAGGATATTTCCATGTTTATACAGATAGCAGTGTAGATATTTCCACTTTTATAGAGATAGCGGTTTAGATAGTTCATATTTATACAGAGAGCGGTGTAGATATTTTCATGTTAATACAGATTGCGGTGTAGATATTTCCAGGTTTATACAGATAGCGGTGTAGGTATTTCCACGTTTATACAGATGGCGGTGTAGATATTTCCATCTTTCTACAAATGGCAGTGTAGATATTTCCATGTTTATAGAGATGGCGGTGTAGATATTTCCATGTTTATATAGATGGCAGTGTAGATATTTTCTTGTTTATGTAGATGGCGTTGTAGATACCTCCATGTTTAAAGAGATGGTGGTGTGTATATTTCCATGTTGATGGAGATAGCGGTGTAGATATTTCCATGTTTATAGAGATAGCGGTGTAGTTATTTCCATGTTGATGGAGATAGCGGTGTAGATATTTCCATGTTTCTACAGATGACTGTGCAGATATTTCCATGTTTGTACAGATGGCAGTGTAGATATTTCCATGTTTATAGAGATAGAAGTGTAGATGTTTTCATGTTTATACATATTGCGGTGGAGATTTGTCCATGTTTATACAGATAGCAATGGAGATATTTCCACGTTAATACACATAGCGGTGTAGATATTTCCATGTTTATACAGATAGCGTTGTAGGTATTTCCATGTTTATACAGATGGCTGTGCCGATATTTCCATGTTTATACAGAGTTCTCTGTAGATATTTCCATGTTTATATAGATGACAGTGCAGATATTTCCAGGTTTATACAGATGGCTGTGTAGATATTTCCATGTTTATACAGATGGCTGTGTAGATATTTCCATGTTTATACAGATGACTTTGTAGGTATTTCCATGTTTATACAGATGGCGGTGTAGATATTTCCATGTTTATAGTGAGAGCTGTGTAGATACTTCCATGTTTACACAGATAGCGGTTTAGATATTTCCATGTTTATACAGATCGCGTTGTAGTTATTTCCATGTTTATACAGATCACGGTGTAGATATTTCCATGTTTATACAGATAGCGGTGTAGATATTTCCATGTTTATACAGATGACGGTGTAGATATTTCCATGTTTATAGAGATGGCTGTGTAGATATTTCCATGTTTATAGAGATAGCGGTGTAGATATATCAATGTTCATAGAGATAGCAGTGAGGATATTTCCATGTTTATACAGATAGCAGTGTAGATATTTCCACTTTTATAGAGATAGCGGTTTAGATAGTTCATATTTATACAGTGAGCGGTGTAGATATTTTCATGTTAATACAGATTGCGGTGTAGATATTTCCAGGTTTATACAGATAGTGGTGTAGGTATTTCCACGTTTATACAGATGGCGGTGTAGATATTTCCATCTTTCTACAAATGGCAGTGTAGATATTTCCATGTTTATAGAGATGGCGGTGTAGATATTTCCATGTTTATATAGATGGCAGTGTAGATATTTTCTTGTTTATGTAGATGGCGTTGTAGATACCTCCATGTTTAAAGAGATGGCGGTGTGTATATTTCCATGTTGATGGAGATAGCGGTGTAGATATTTCCATGTTTATAGAGATAGCGGTGTAGTTATTTCCATGTTGATGGAGATAGCGGTGTAGATATTTCCATGTTTCTACAGATGACTGTGCAGATATTTCCATGTTTGTACAGATGGCAGTGTAGATATTTCCATGTTTATAGAGATAGAAGTGTAGATATTTTCATGTTTATACATATTGCGGTGGAGATTTGTCCATGTTTATACAGATAGAAATGGAGATATTTCCACGTTAATACACATAGCGGTGTAGATATTTCCATGTTTATACAGATAGCGTTGTAGGTATTTCCATGTTTATACAGATGGCTGTGCCGATATTTCCATGTTTATACAGAGTTCTCTGTAGATATTTCCATGTTTATATAGATGACAGTGCAGATATTTCCAGGTTTATACAGATGGCTGTGTAGATATTTCCATGTTTATACAGATGGCTGTGTAGATATTTCCATGTTTATACAGATGACTTCGTAGGTATTTCCATGTTTATACAGATGGCGGTGTAGATATTTCCATGTTTATAGTGATAGCTGTGTAGATATTTCCATGTTTACACAGATAGCGGTTTACATATTTCCAGGTTTATACAGATCACGGTGTAGATATTTCCATGTTTATACAGAGAGCGGTGTAGATATTTCCATGTTTATGCAGATTGCGGTGTAGATATTTCCATGTTTATAGAGATAGCTGTGTAGACATTTCCATGTTTACACAGATAGCGGTTTAGATATTTCCATGTTTATACAGATTGCGGTGTAGATATTTCCATGTTTATAGAGATGGCAGTGTAGATATTTCCATGTTTATATTGATGGCAGTGTAGATATTTTCTTGTTTATGTAGATGGCGTTGTAGATACCTCCATGTTTAAAGAGATGGCGGTGTGTATTTTTCCATGTTGATGGAGATAGCGGTGTAGATATTTCCATGTTTATAGAGATAGCGGTGTAGTTATTTCCATGTTTATAGAGATAGCGGTGTAGATATTTCCATGTTTCTACAGATGACTGTGTAGATATTTCCATGTTTGTACAGATGGCAGTGTAGATATTTCCATGTTTATACAGATAGAAGTGTAGATATTTTCATGTTTATACATATTGCGGTGGAGATTTGTCCATGTTTATACAGATAGCAATGGAGATATTTCCACGTTAATACACATAGCGGTGTAGATATTTCCATGTTTATACAGATAGCGTTGTAAATATTTCCATGTTTATACAGATGGCTGTGCCGATATTTCCATGTTTATACAGAGTTCTCTGTAGATATTTCCATGTTTATATAGATGACAGCGCAGATATTTCCAGGTTTATACAGATGGCTGTGTAGATATTTCCATGTTTATACAGATGGCTGTGTAGATATTTCCATGTTTATACAGATGACTTTGTAGGTATTTCCATGTTTATACAGATGGCGGTGTAGTTATTTCCATGTTTATAGAGATAGCTGTGTACATATTTCCATGTTTACACAGATAGCGGTTTAGATATTTCCATGTTTATACAGATCACGGTGCAGATATTTCCATGTTTATACAGATCGCGGTGTAGATATTTCCATGTTTATACAGATAGCAGTGTAGATATTTCCATGTTTATACAGATGACGGTGTAGATATTTCCATGTTTATAGAGATGGCGGTGTAGATATTTCCATGTTTATAGAGATAGCGGTGTAGATATATCAATGTTCAAAGAGATAGCAGTGAGGATATTTCCATGTTTATACAGATAGCAGTGTACATATTTCCACTTTTATAGAGATAGCGGTTTAGATAGTTCATATTTATACAGTGAGCGGTGTAGATATTTTCATGTTAATACAGATTGCGGTGTAGATATTTCCATGTTTATACAGATAGCGGTGTAGATATTTCCACGTTTATACAGATGGCGGTGTAGATATTTCCATTTTTCTACAAATGGCATTGTAGATATTTCCATGTTTATAGAGATGGCGGTGTAGATATTTCCATGTTTATATAGATGGCAGTGTAGATATTTTCTTGTTTATGTAGATGGCGTTGTAGATACCTCCATATTTAAAGAGATGGCGGTGTGTATATTTCCATGTTGATGGAGATAGCGGTGTAGATATTTCCACGTTTATAGAGATAGCGGTGTAGTTATTTCCATGTTTATAGAGATAGCGGTGTAGATATCTCCATGTTACTACAGATGACTGTGTAGATATTCCCATGTTTGTTCAGATGGCAGTGTAGATATTTCCATGTTTATAGAGATAGAAGTGTAGATATTTTCATGTTTATACATATTGCGGTGGAGATTTGTCCATGTTTATACAGATAGCAATGGAGATATTTCCACGTTAATACACATAGCAGTGTAGATATTTCCATGTTTATACAGATAGCGTTGTAGATATTTCCATGTTTATACAGATGGCTCTGCCGATATTTCCATGTTTATACAGAGTTCTCTGTAGATATTTCCATGTTTATATAGATGACAGTGCAGATATTTCCAGGTTTATACAGATGGCTGTGTAGATATTTCCATGTTTATACAGATGGCTGTGTAGATATTTCCATGTTTATACAGATGACTTTGTAGGTATTTCCATGTTTATACAGATGGCGGTGTAGATATTTCCATGTTTATAGTGATAGCTGTGTAGATATTTCCATGTTTACACAGACAGCGGTTTAGATATTTCCATGTTTATACAGATCGCGTTGTAGTTATTTCCATGTTTATACAGAACGCGGTGTAGATATTTCCATGTTTATACAGATAGCGGTGTAGATATTTCCATGTTTATACAGATGACGGTGTAGATATTTCCATGTTTATAGAGATGGCTGTGTAGATATTTCCATGTTTATAGAGATAGCGGTGTAGATATATCAATGTTCATAGAGATAGCAGTGAGGATATTTCCATGTTTATACAGATAGCAGTGTAGATATTTCCACTTTTATAGAGATAGCGGTTTAGATAGTTCATATTTATACAGAGAGCGGTGTAGATATTTTCATGTTAATACAGATTGCGGTGTAGATATTTCCAGGTTTATACAGATAGCGGTGTAGGTATTTCCACGTTTATACAGATGGCGGTGTAGATATTTCCATCTTTCTACAAATGGCAGTGTAGATATTCTCATGTTTATAGAGATGGCGGTGTAGATATTTCCATGTTTATATAGATGGCAGTGTAGATATTTTCTTGTTTATGTAGATGGCGTTGTAGATACCTCCATGTTTAAAGAGATGGTGGTGTGTATATTTCCATGTTGATGGAGATAGCGGTGTAGATATTTCCATGTTTATAGAGATAGCGGTGTAGTTATTTCCATGTTGATGGAGATAGCGGTGTAGATATTTCCATGTTTCTACAGATGACTGTGCAGATATTTCCATGTTTGTACAGATGGCAGTGTAGATATTTCCATGTTTATAGAGATAGAAGTGTAGATATTTTCATGTTTATACATATTGCGGTGGAGATTTGTCCATGTTTATACAGATAGCAATGGAGATATTTCCACGTTAATACACATAGCGGTGTAGATATTTCCATGTTTATACAGATAGCGTTGTAGGTATTTCCATGTTTATACAGATGGCTGTGCCGATATTTCCATGTTTATACAGAGTTCTCTGTAGATATTTCCATGTTTATATAGATGACAGTGCAGATATTTCCAGGTTTATACAGATGGCTGTGTAGATATTTCCATGTTTATACAGATGGCTGTGTAGATATTTCCATGTTTATACAGATGACTTTGTAGGTATTTCCATGTTTATACAGATGGCGGTGTAGATATTTCCATGTTTATAGTGAGAGCTGTGTAGATACTTCCATGTTTACACAGATAGCGGTTTAGATATTTCCATGTTTATACAGATCGCGTTGTAGTTATTTCCATGTTTATACAGATCACGGTGTAGATATTTCCATGTTTATACAGATAGCGGTGTAGATATTTCCATGTTTATACAGATGACGGTGTAGATATTTCCATGTTTATAGAGATGGCTGTGTAGATATTTCCATGTTTATAGAGATAGCGGTGTAGATATATCAATGTTCATAGAGATAGCAGTGAGGATATTTCCATGTTTATACAGATAGCAGTGTAGATATTTCCACTTTTATAGAGATAGCGGTTTAGATAGTTCATATTTATACAGTGAGCGGTGTAGATATTTTCATGTTAATACAGATTGCGGTGTAGATATTTCCAGGTTTATACAGATAGCGGTGTAGGTATTTCCACGTTTATACAGATGGCGGTGTAGATATTTCCATCTTTCTACAAATGGCAGTGTAGATATTTCCATGTTTATAGAGATGGCGGTGTAGATATTTCCATGTTTATATAGATGGCAGTGTAGATATTTTCTTGTTTATGTAGATGGCGTTGTAGATACCTCCATGTTTAAAGAGATGGCGGTGTGTATATTTCCATGTTGATGGAGATAGCGGTGTAGATATTTCCATGTTTATAGAGATAGCGGTGTAGTTATTTCCATGTTGATGGAGATAGCGGTGTAGATATTTCCATGTTTCTACAGATGACTGTGCAGATATTTCCATGTTTGTACAGATGGCAGTGTAGATATTTCCATGTTTATAGAGATAGAAGTGTAGATATTTTCATGTTTATACATATTGCGGTGGAGATTTGTCCATGTTTATACAGATAGAAATGGAGATATTTCCACGTTAATACACATAGCGGTGTAGATATTTCCATGTTTATACAGATAGCGTTGTAGGTATTTCCATGTTTATACAGATGGCTGTGCCGATATTTCCATGTTTATACAGAGTTCTCTGTAGATATTTCCATGTTTATATAGATGACAGTGCAGATATTTCCAGGTTTATACAGATGGCTGTGTAGATATTTCCATGTTTATACAGATGGCTGTGTAGATATTTCCATGTTTATACAGATGACTTTGTAGGTATTTCTATGTTTATACAGATGGCGGTGTAGATATTTCCATGTTTATAGTGATAGCTGTGTAGATATTTCCATGTTTACACAGATAGCGGTTTACATATTTCCAGGTTTATACAGATCACGGTGTAGATATTTCCATGTTTATACAGAGAGCGGTGTAGATATTTCCATGTTTATACAGATTGCGGTGTAGATATTTCCATGTTTATAGAGATAGCTGTGTAGATATTTCCATGTTTACACAGATAGCAGTTTAGATATTTCCATGTTTATACAGATTGCGGTGTAGATATTTCCATGGTTATAGAGATGGCAGTGTAGATATTTCCATGTTTATATAGATGGCAGTGTAGATATTTTCTTGTTTATGTAGATGGCGTTGTAGATACCTCCATGTTTAAAGAGATGGCGGTGTGTATATTTCCATGTTGATGGAGATAGCGGTGTAGATATTTCCATGTTTATAGAGATAGCGGTGTAGTTATTTCCATGTTGATGGAGATAGCGGTGTAGATATTTCCATGTTTCTACAGATGACTGTGCAGATATTTCCATGTTTGTACAGATGGCAGTGTAGATATTTCCATGTTTATAGAGATAGAAGTGTAGATATTTTCATGTTTATACATATTGCGGTGGAGATTTGTCCATGTTTATACAGATAGCAGTGGAGATATTTCCACGTTAATACACATAGCGGTGTAGATATTTCCATGTTTATACAGATAGCGTTGTGGATATTTCCATGTTTATACAGATGGCTGTGCCGATATTTCCATGTTTATACAGAGTTCTCTGTAGATATTTCCATGTTTATATAGATGACAGTGCAGATATTTCCAGGTTTATACAGATGGCTGTGTAGATATTTCCATGTTTATACAGATGGCTGTGTAGATATTTCCATGTTTATACAGATGACTTTGTAGGTATTTCCATGTTTATACAGATGGCGGTGTAGTTATTTCCATGTTTATAGAGATAGCTGTGTACATACTTCCATGTTTACACAGATAGCGGTTTAGATATTTCCATGATTATACAGATCACGGTGTAGATATTTCCATGTTTATACAGATCGCGGTGTAGATATTTCCATGTTTATACAGATAGCAGTGTAGATATTTCCATGTTTATACATATGACGGTGTAGATATTTCCATGTTTATAGAGATGGCGGTGTAGATATTTCCATGTTTATAGAGATAGCGGTGTAGATATATCAATGTTCATAGAGATAGCAGTGAGGATATTTCCATGTTTATACAGATAGCAGTGTAGATATTTCCACTTTTATAGAGATTGCGGTTTAGATATTTCATATTTATACAGAGAGCGGTGTACATATTTCCATGTTTATACAGATTGCGGTGTAGATATTTCCATGTTTATACAGATAGCGGTGTAGGTATTTCCACGTTTATACAGATGGCGGTGTGGATATTTCCATCTTTCTACAAATGGCAGTGTAGATATTTCCATGTTTATAGAGATGGCGGTGTAGATATTTCCATGGTTATATAGATGGCAGTGTAGATATTTTCTTGTTTATGTAGATGGCGTTGTAGATACCTCCATGTTTAAAGAGATGGCGGTGTGTATATTTTCATGTTGATGGAGATAGCGGTGTAGATATTTCCACGTTTATAGAGATAGCGGTGTAGTTATTTCCATGTTTATAGAGATAGCGGTGTAGATATCTCCATGTTACTACAGATGACTGTGTAGATATTCCCATGTTTGTTCAGATGGCAGTGTAGATATTTCCATGTTTATAGAGATAGAAGTGTAGATATTTTCATGTTTATACATATTGCGGTGGAGATTTGTCCATGTTTATACAGATAGCAATGGAGATATTTCCACGTTAATACACATAGCGGTGTAGATATTTCCATGTTTATACAGATAGCGTTATAGATATTTCCATGTTTATACAGATGGCTCTGCCGATATTTCCATGTTTATACAGAGTTCTCTGTAGATATTTCCATGTTTATATAGATGACAGTGCAGATATTTCCAGGTTTATACAGATGGCTGTGTAGATATTTCCATGTTTATACAGATGGCTGTGTAGATATTTCCATGTTTATACAGATGACTTTGTAGGTATTTCCATGTTTATACAGATGGCGGTGTAGATATTTCCATGTTTATAGTGATAGCTGTGTAGATATTTCCATGTTTACACAGACAGCGGTTTAGATATTTCCATGTTTATACAGATCGCGTTGTAGTTATTTCCATGTTTATACAGATCGCGGTGTAGATATTTCCATGTTTATACAGATAGCGGTGTAGATATTTCCATGTTTATACAGATGACGGTGTAGATATTTCCATGTTTATAGAGATGGCTGTGTAGATATTTCCATGTTTATAGAGATAGCGGTGTAGATATATCAATGTTCATAGAGATAGCAGTGAGGATATTTCCATGTTTATACAGATAGCAGTGTAGATATTTCCACTTTTATAGAGATAGCGGTTTAGATAGTTCATATTTATACAGAGAGCGGTGTAGATATTTTCATGTTAATACAGATTGCGGTGTAGATATTTCCAGGTTTATACAGATAGCGGTGTAGGTATTTCCACGTTTATACAGATGGCGGTGTAGATATTTCCATCTTTCTACAAATGGCAGTGTAGATATTTCCATGTTTATAGAGATGGCGGTGTAGGTATTTCCATGTTTATATAGATGGCAGTGTAGATATTTTCTTGTTTATGTAGATGGCGTTGTAGATACCTCCATGTTTAAAGAGATGGCGGTGTGTATATTTCCATGTTGATGGAGATAGCGGTGTAGATAGTTCCATGTTTATAGAGTTATCGGTGTAGTTATTTCCATGTTTATAGAGATAGCGGTGTAGATATCTCCATGTTTCTACAGATGACTGTGTAGATATTTCCATGTTTGTACAGATGGCAGTGTAGATATTTCCATGTTTATAGAGATAGAAGTGTAGATATTTTCATGTTTATACATATTGCGGTGGAGAATTGTCCATATTTATACAGATAGCAATGGAGATATTTGCACGTTAATACACATAGCGGTGTAGATATTTCCATGTTTATACAGATAGCGTTGTAGGTATTTCCATGTTTATACAGATGGCTGTGCCGATATTTCCATGTTTATACAGAGTTCTCTGTAGATATTTCCATGTTTATATAGATGACAGTGCAGATATTTCCAGGTTTATACAGATGGCTGTGTAGATATTTCCATGTTTATACAGATGGCTGTGTAGATATTTCCATGTTTATACAGATGACTTTGTAGGTATTTCCATGTTTATACAGATGGCGGTGTAGATATTTCCATGTTTATAGTGAGAGCTGTGTAGATACTTCCATGTTTACACAGATAGCGGTTTAGATATTTCCATGTTTATACAGATCGCGTTGTAGTTATTTCCATGTTTATACAGATCACGGTGTAGATATTTCCATGTTTATACAGATAGCGGTGTAGATATTTCCATGTTTATACAGATGACGGTGTAGATATTTCCATGTTTATAGAGATGGCTGTGTAGATATTTCCATGTTTATAGAGATAGCGGTGTAGATATATCAATGTTCATAGAGATAGCAGTGAGGATATTTCCATGTTTATACAGATAGCAGTGTAGATATTTCCACTTTTATAGAGATAGCGGTTTAGATAGTTCATATTTATACAGTGAGCGGTGTAGATATTTTCATGTTAATACAGATTGCGGTGTAGATATTTCCAGGTTTATACAGATAGCGGTGTAGGTATTTCCACGTTTATACAGATGGCGGTGTAGATATTTCCATCTTTCTACAAATGGCAGTGTAGATATTTCCATGTTTATAGAGATGGCGGTGTAGATATTTCCATGTTTATATAGATGGCAGTGTAGATATTTTCTTGTTTATGTAGATGGCGTTGTAGATACCTCCATGTTTAAAGAGATGGCGGTGTGTATATTTCCATGTTGATGGAGATAGCGGTGTAGATATTTCCATGTTTATAGAGATAGCGGTGTAGTTATTTCCATGTTGATGGAGATAGCGGTGTAGATATTTCCATGTTTCTACAGATGACTGTGCAGATATTTCCATGTTTGTACAGATGGCAGTGTAGATATTTCCATGTTTATAGAGATAGAAGTGTAGATATTTTCATGTTTATACATATTGCGGTGGAGATTTGTCCATGTTTATACAGATAGAAATGGAGATATTTCCACGTTAATACACATAGCGGTGTAGATATTTCCATGTTTATACAGATAGCGTTGTAGGTATTTCCATGTTTATACAGATGGCTGTGCCGATATTTCCATGTTTATACAGAGTTCTCTGTAGATATTTCCATGTTTATATAGATGACAGTGCAGATATTTCCAGGTTTATACAGATGGCTGTGTAGATATTTCCATGTTTATACAGATGGCTGTGTAGATATTTCCATGTTTATACAGATGACTTTGTAGGTATTTCTATGTTTATACAGATGGCGGTGTAGATATTTCCATGTTTATAGTGATAGCTGTGTAGATATTTCCATGTTTACACAGATAGCGGTTTACATATTTCCAGGTTTATACAGATCACGGTGTAGATATTTCCATGTTTATACAGAGAGCGGTGTAGATATTTCCATGTTTATACAGATTGCGGTGTAGATATTTCCATGTTTATAGAGATAGCTGTGTAGATATTTCCATGTTTACACAGATAGCAGTTTAGATATTTCCATGTTTATACAGATTGCGGTGTAGATATTTCCATGGTTATAGAGATGGCAGTGTAGATATTTCCATGTTTATATAGATGGCAGTGTAGATATTTTCTTGTTTATGTAGATGGCGTTGTAGATACCTCCATGTTTAAAGAGATGGCGGTGTGTATATTTCCATGTTGATGGAGATAGCGGTGTAGATATTTCCATGTTTATAGAGATAGCGGTGTAGTTATTTCCATGTTGATGGAGATAGCGGTGTAGATATTTCCATGTTTCTACAGATGACTGTGCAGATATTTCCATGTTTGTACAGATGGCAGTGTAGATATTTCCATGTTTATAGAGATAGAAGTGTAGATATTTTCATGTTTATACATATTGCGGTGGAGATTTGTCCATGTTTATACAGATAGCAGTGGAGATATTTCCACGTTAATACACATAGCGGTGTAGATATTTCCATGTTTATACAGATAGCGTTGTGGATATTTCCATGTTTATACAGATGGCTGTGCCGATATTTCCATGTTTATACAGAGTTCTCTGTAGATATTTCCATGTTTATATAGATGACAGTGCAGATATTTCCAGGTTTATACAGATGGCTGTGTAGATATTTCCATGTTTATACAGATGGCTGTGTAGATATTTCCATGTTTATACAGATGACTTTGTAGGTATTTCCATGTTTATACAGATGGCGGTGTAGTTATTTCCATGTTTATAGAGATAGCTGTGTACATACTTCCATGTTTACACAGATAGCGGTTTAGATATTTCCATGATTATACAGATCACGGTGTAGATATTTCCATGTTTATACAGATCGCGGTGTAGATATTTCCATGTTTATACAGATAGCAGTGTAGATATTTCCATGTTTATACATATGACGGTGTAGATATTTCCATGTTTATAGAGATGGCGGTGTAGATATTTCCATGTTTATAGAGATAGCGGTGTAGATATATCAATGTTCATAGAGATAGCAGTGAGGATATTTCCATGTTTATACAGATAGCAGTGTAGATATTTCCACTTTTATAGAGATTGCGGTTTAGATATTTCATATTTATACAGAGAGCGGTGTACATATTTCCATGTTTATACAGATTGCGGTGTAGATATTTCCATGTTTATACAGATAGCGGTGTAGGTATTTCCACGTTTATACAGATGGCGGTGTGGATATTTCCATCTTTCTACAAATGGCAGTGTAGATATTTCCATGTTTATAGAGATGGCGGTGTAGATATTTCCATGGTTATATAGATGGCAGTGTAGATATTTTCTTGTTTATGTAGATGGCGTTGTAGATACCTCCATGTTTAAAGAGATGGCGGTGTGTATATTTTCATGTTGATGGAGATAGCGGTGTAGATATTTCCACGTTTATAGAGATAGCGGTGTAGTTATTTCCATGTTTATAGAGATAGCGGTGTAGATATCTCCATGTTACTACAGATGACTGTGTAGATATTCCCATGTTTGTTCAGATGGCAGTGTAGATATTTCCATGTTTATAGAGATAGAAGTGTAGATATTTTCATGTTTATACATATTGCGGTGGAGATTTGTCCATGTTTATACAGATAGCAATGGAGATATTTCCACGTTAATACACATAGCGGTGTAGATATTTCCATGTTTATACAGATAGCGTTATAGATATTTCCATGTTTATACAGATGGCTCTGCCGATATTTCCATGTTTATACAGAGTTCTCTGTAGATATTTCCATGTTTATATAGATGACAGTGCAGATATTTCCAGGTTTATACAGATGGCTGTGTAGATATTTCCATGTTTATACAGATGGCTGTGTAGATATTTCCATGTTTATACAGATGACTTTGTAGGTATTTCCATGTTTATACAGATGGCGGTGTAGATATTTCCATGTTTATAGTGATAGCTGTGTAGATATTTCCATGTTTACACAGACAGCGGTTTAGATATTTCCATGTTTATACAGATCGCGTTGTAGTTATTTCCATGTTTATACAGATCGCGGTGTAGATATTTCCATGTTTATACAGATAGCGGTGTAGATATTTCCATGTTTATACAGATGACGGTGTAGATATTTCCATGTTTATAGAGATGGCTGTGTAGATATTTCCATGTTTATAGAGATAGCGGTGTAGATATATCAATGTTCATAGAGATAGCAGTGAGGATATTTCCATGTTTATACAGATAGCAGTGTAGATATTTCCACTTTTATAGAGATAGCGGTTTAGATAGTTCATATTTATACAGAGAGCGGTGTAGATATTTTCATGTTAATACAGATTGCGGTGTAGATATTTCCAGGTTTATACAGATAGCGGTGTAGGTATTTCCACGTTTATACAGATGGCGGTGTAGATATTTCCATCTTTCTACAAATGGCAGTGTAGATATTTCCATGTTTATAGAGATGGCGGTGTAGGTATTTCCATGTTTATATAGATGGCAGTGTAGATATTTTCTTGTTTATGTAGATGGCGTTGTAGATACCTCCATGTTTAAAGAGATGGCGGTGTGTATATTTCCATGTTGATGGAGATAGCGGTGTAGATAGTTCCATGTTTATAGAGTTATCGGTGTAGTTATTTCCATGTTTATAGAGATAGCGGTGTAGATATCTCCATGTTTCTACAGATGACTGTGTAGATATTTCCATGTTTGTACAGATGGCAGTGTAGATATTTCCATGTTTATAGAGATAGAAGTGTAGATATTTTCATGTTTATACATATTGCGGTGGAGAATTGTCCATATTTATACAGATAGCAATGGAGATATTTGCACGTTAATACACATAGCGGTGTAGATATTTCCATGTTTATACAGATAGCGTTGTAGATATTTCCATGTTTATACAGATGGCTCTGCCGATATTTCCATGTTTATACAGAGTTCTCTGTAGATATTTTCATGTTTATATAGATGACAGTGCACATATTTCCAGGTTTATACAGATGGCTGTGTAGATATTTCCATGTTTATACAGATGGCTGTGTAGATATTACCATGTTTATACAGATGACTTTGTAGGTATTTCCATGTTTATACAGATGGCGGTGTAGATATTTCCATGTTTATAGTGATAGCTGTGTAGATATTTCCATGTTTACACAGTTAGCGGTTTACATATTTCCATGTTTATACAGATCGCGGTGTAGATATTTCCATGTTTATACAGATCGCGGTGTAGATATTTCCATGTTTATACAGATAGCGGTGTAGATATTTCCATGTTTATACAGATGACGGTGTAGATATTTCCATGTTTATAGAGATGGCTGTGTAGATATTTCCATGTTTATAGAGATAGCGGTGTAGATATATCAATGTTCATAGAGATAGCAGTGAGGATATTTCCATGTTTATACAGAGAGCAGTGTAGATATTTCCACTTTTATAGAGATAGCGGTTTAGATAGTTCATATTTATACAGGGAGCGGTGTAGATATTTTCATGTTAATACAGATTGCGGTGTAGGTATTTCCACGTTTATATAGATGGCGGTGTAGATATTTCCATCTTTCTACAAATGGCACTGTAGATATTTCCATGTTTATATAGATGGCAGTGTAGATATTTTCTTGTTTATGTAGATGGAGTTGTAGATACCTCCATGTTTAAAGAGATGGCAGTGTGTATATTTCCATGTTGATGGAGATAGCGGTGTAGATATTTCCATGTTTATAGAGATAGCGGTGTAGTTATTTCCATGTTTATAGAGATAGCGGTGTAGATATCTCCATGTTTCTTCAGATGACTGTGTAGATATTTCCATGTTTGTACAGATGGCAGTGTAGATATTTCCATGTTTATAGAGATAGAAGTGTAGATATTTTCATGTTTATACATATTGCGGTGGAGATTTGTCCATGTTTATACAGATAGCAATGGAGATATTTCCACGTTAATACACATAGCGGTGTAGATATTTCCATGTTTATACAGATAGCGTTGTAGATATTTCCATGTTTATACAGATGGCTGTGGCGATATTTCCATGTTTATACAGAGTTCTCTGTAGATATTTCCATGTTTACATAGATGACAGTGCAGATATTTCCAGGTTTATACAGATGGCTGTGCCGATATATCCATGTTTATACAGAGTTCTCTGTAGATATTTCCATGTTTATATAGATGACAGTGCAGATATTTCCAGGTTTATACAGATGGCTGTCTAGATATTTCCATGTTTATACAGATGGCTGTGTAGATATTTCCATGTTTATACAGATGACTTTGTAGTTATTTCCATGTTTATACAGATGGCAGTGTAGATATTTCCATGTTTATAGAGATAGCTGTGTAGATATTTCCATGTTTACACAGATAGCGGTTTAGCTATTTCCATGTTTATACAGATCGCGGAGTAGATATTTCCATGTTTATACAGATCGCGGTGTAGATATTTCCATGTTTATACCGATAGCGGTGTAGATATTTCCATGTTTATACAGATGACGGTGTAGATATTTCCATGTTTATAGAGATGGCGGTGTAGATATTTCCATGTTTATAGAGATAGCGGTGTAGATATATCAAAGTTCATAGAGATATCAGTGAGGATATTTCCATGTTTATACAGATAGCAGTGTAGATATTTCCACTTTTATAGAGATAGCCTTTAGATATTTCATATTTATACAGAGAGCGGTGTAGATATTTCCATGTTTATACAGATTGCGGTGTAGATATTTCCATGTTTATACAGATAGCGGTGTAGGTATTTCCACGTTTATACTGATGGCGGTGTAGATATTTCCATCTTTCTACAAATGGCAGTGTAGATATTTCCATGTTTATAGAGATGGCGGTGTAGATATTTCCATGTTTATATAGATGGCAGTGTAGATATTTTCTTGTTTATGTAGATGGCGTTGTAGATACCTCCATGGTTAAAGAGATGGCGTTGTGTATATTTCCATGTTGATGGAGATAGCGGTGTAGATATTTCCATGTTTATAGAGATAGCGGTGTAGTTATTTCCATGTTTATAGAGATAGCGGTGTAGATATTTCCATGTTTCTACAGATGACTGTGTAGATATTTCCATGCTTGTACAGATGGCAGTGTAGATATTTCCATGTTTATAGAGATAGAAGTGTAGATATTTTCATGTTTATACATATTGAGGTGGAGATTTGTCCATGTTTATACAGATAGCAATGGAGATATTTCCACGTTAATACACACAGCGGTGTAGATATTTCCATGTTTATACAGATGGCTGTGCCGATATTTCCATGTTTATACAGAGTTCTCTGTAGATATTTCCATGTTTATATAGATGACAGTGCAGATATTTCCAGGTTTATACAGATGGCTGTGTAGATATTTCCATGTTTATACAGATGGCTGTGTAGATATTTCCATGTTTATACAGATGATTTTGTAGGTATTTCCATGTTTATACAGATGGCGGTGTAGGTATTTCCAAGTTTATAGAGATAGCTGTGTAGATATTTCCATGTTTACACAGATAGCGGTTTAGATATTTCCATGTTTATACAGATCGCGGTGTAGATATTTCCATGTTTATACAGATCGCGGTGTAGATATTTCCATGTTTATACCGATAGCGGTGTAGATATTTCCATGTTTATACAGATGACGGTGTAGATATTTCCATGTTTATAGAGATGGCGGTGTAGATATTTCCATGTTTATAGAGATAGCGGTGTAGATATATCAATGTTCATAGAGATAGCAGTGAGGATATTTCCATGTTTATACACATAGCAGTGTAGATATTTCCACTTATATAGAGATAGCGGTTTAGATATTTCATATTTATACAGAGAGAGGTGTAGATATTTCCATGTTTATACAGATTGCGGTGTAGATATTTCCATGTTTATACTGATAGCGGTGTAGATATTTCCACGTTTATACAGATGGCGGTGTAGATATTTCCATCTTTCTAAAAATGGCAGTGTAGATATTTCCATGTTTATAGAGAGGGCGGTGTAGATATTTCCATGTTTATATAGATGGCAGTGTAGATATTTTCTTGTTTATGTAGATGGCGTTGTAGATACCTCCATGTTTAAAGAGATGGCGGTGTGTATATTTCCATGTTGATGGAGATAGCGGTGTAGATATTTCCATGTTTATAGAGATAGCGGTGTAGTTATTTCCATGTTTATAGAGATAGCGGTGTAGATATTTCCATGTTTCTACAGATGACTGTGTAGATATTTCCATATTTGTACAGATGGCTGTGTAGATATTTCCATGTTTATAGAGATAGAAGTGTAGATATTTTCATGTTTATACATATTGCGGTGGAGATTTGTCCATGTTTATACAGATAGCAATGGAGATATTTCCATGTTAATACACATAGCGGTGTAGATATTTCCATGTTTATACAGATAGCGTTGTAGATATTTCCATGTTTATACAGATGGCTGTGCCGATATTTCCATGTTTATACAGAGTTCTCTGTAGATATTTCCATGTTTATATAGATGACAGTGCAGATATTTCCAGGTTTATACAGATGGCTGTGTAGATATTTCCACGTTTATACAGATGGCTGTGTAGATATTTCCATGTTTATACACATGACTTTGTAGGTATTTCCATGTTGATACAGATGGCGGTGTAGATATTTCCATGTTTATAGAGATAACTCTGTAGATATTTCCATGTTTACACAGATAGCGGTTTAGATATTTCCATGTTTATACAGATCGCGGTGTAGATATTTCCATGTTTATACAGATCGCGGTGTAGATATTTCCATGTCTATACAGATAGCGGTGTAGATATTTCCATGTTTATACAGATGACGGTGTAGATATTTCCATGTTTATAAAGATGGCGGTGTAGATATTTCCATGTTTATAGAGATAGCGGTGTAGATATATCAATGTTCATGGAGATAGCAGTGAGGATATTTCCATGTTTATACAGATAGCAGTGTAGATATTTCCACTTTTATAGAGATAGCGGTTTGGATATTTCATATTTATACAGAGAGCGGTGTAGATATTTCCATGTTTATACAGACTGCGGTGTAGATATTTCCATGTTTATAGAGATGGCGGTGTAGATATTTCCATGTTTATAGAGATAGCTGTGTAGATATATCAATGTTCATGGAGATAGCAGTGAGGATATTTCCATGTTTATACAGATAGCAGTGTAGATATTTCCACTTTTATAGAGATAGCGGTTTGGATATTTCATATTTATACAGAGAGCGGTGTAGATATTTCCATGTTTATACAGACTGCGGTGTAGATATTTCCATGTTTATAGAGATGGCGTTGTAGATATTTCCATGTTTATAGAGATAGCGGTGTAGATATATCAATGTTCATGGAGATAGCAGTGAGGATATTTCCATGTTTATACAGATAGCAGTGTAGATATTTCCACTTTTATAGAGATAGCGGTTTGGATATTTCATATTTATACAGAGAGCGGTGTAGATATTTCCATGTTTATACAGACTGCGGTGTAGATATTTCCATGTTTATACAGATAGCGGTGTAGGTATTTCCACGTTTATACAGATGGCGGTGTAGATATTTCCATCTTTCTACAAATGGCGGTGTAGGTATTTCCACGTTTATACAGATGGCGGTGTAGATATTTCCATCTTTCTACAAATGGCAGTGTAGATATTTCCATGTTTATAGAGATGGCGGTGTAGATATTTCCATGTTTATAAAGATGGTGGTGTAGATATTACCATGTTTATTCAGATAGCGGTGTAGATACTTCCATGTTTATACAGATCGTGGTGAAGATATTTCCATGTTTACGCAGATCGCGGTGTAGATATTTCCATGTTTATGCAGATCGCGGTGCAGATATTTCCATGTTTATGCAGATCGCGGTGTAGATATTTCCATGTTTATACAGATCGCGGTGTAGATATTTCCATGTTTATACAGATGTCTGTGTAGATATTTCCATGTTTACACAGATAGCGGTGTAGATATTTCCATGTTTATAGAGATAGCGGTGTAGTTATTTCTATGTTTATAGAGATAGCGCTGTAAATATTTCCATCTTTATAGAGATGGTCGTGGAATTATTTTCATGTTTATAGAGATAGCGGTGTACATATTTCCATGTTTATACAGATAGCGGTGTTGCTACTTCCATGTTTATACAGATAGCGGTGTAGATATTTCCATGTTTATACAGCTCGCGATGTAGATATTTCCATCTTTACACAGATGAGAGTGGAGATATTTCCATGTTTATTCAGATAGCGGTGTAGATATTTCCATATCTATAGAGATAGCGGTGTAGTTATTTCCATATTTATACAGATTGCAGCGTAGATATTTCCATTTTTATACAGATGGCGGTGTAGATATTTCCATGTTTATAGAGATAGAATTGTGAGATATTTCCATGTTTATACAGATAGTGGTGTAGATATTTCCAAGTTTATACAGATGGTGGTGTAGATACATCCATGTTTCTGAAGATGGCGGTGTATATATTTTCACGTTTATAGAGATGGCGGTGTAGATATTTCCATGTATATAGAGATTGCAGTGTAGATATTTCCATGTTTATAGAGAAAGTGGTGTAGGCATTTCTATGTTTATAGAGATAGAGGTGTAGATATTTCCATATTTATACAGATAGCAGTGTAGGTATTTCCATGTTCATACAGACTGCGGTGTATATATTTCCATGTTTCTACAGATGGCGGTGTAGATATTTCCTTGTTTATACAGTCAGCGGTGTAGATATTTCGATGTTTTACAGGTAGCGGTGTAAATATTTCCATGTTAACAGAGATAGCGGTGTAGTTATTTCCATTTTTGCACAGATTGCCGTGTAGATATTTCCATGTTTACGCAGATAGCTGTGTAGATATTTCCAAGTTTACACAGATAGCTGTGTAGATATTTCCATGTTTACACACATATCGTGGTAGATATTTCCATGTTTATACAGATAGCGATGTACATATTTCCATGTTTGTACAGATAGCGGTGTAGATATTTCCATGTTTATAGAGATAGCAGTGTAGATATTACCATGTTTATACAGATGGCTGTGTTGATATTTCCTTGTGTGTACAGACGGCGATGTAGATATTTCCATGTTTATACAGATGGCGCTGTAGATATTTCCGTGTTTATACAGATGGCAGTGTAGATATTTCCATGTTTATACAGATATCGGTGTAGATATTTCCATGTTTACAGAGATAGCGGTGTAGATATTCCCATCTTTGCACAGATTGCGGTGTAGGTATTGCCAAATTTACACAGATAGTGGTGTAGATATTTCCAAGTTTACACAGATAGCTGTGTAGATATTTCCATGTTTACAGAGATAGCATTTTAGATATTTCCGTGTTTATACAGATTGCGGTGTAGTTATTTCCATGTTGATACAGATAGCGGTGTAGATATTTCCATGTTTATACAGATGGTGGTGTAGAAATTCCCAGGTTTATACATATCGCTTTGAAGACATTTCCATTTTTCTACAGATGACAGTGTAGATATTTCCAAGTTTATACAGATGGCAGTGTAGATATTTCCATGTTTATACAGATGTCTGTGTAGATATTTCCATGTTCATTCAGATGGCGGTGTAGATATTTCCATGTTTATAGAGATGGCAGTGTAGTTATTTCCATGTTTATAGGGATAGCGGTGTAAATATCTCCATGTTTATAGAGATGGTGGTGTAAGTATTTTCATGTTTATAGAGATAGCGGTGTAGATATTTCCATATTTCTACAGATGACTGTGTAGATATTTCCATGTTTTTACAGATGGCATTGTAGATATTTCCGTGTTTATACAGATAGCGGTGTAGATATTTCCATGTTTACACAGATGGTGGTGTAGATATTTCCGTGTTTATACATATGGCGGAGTAGATACTTCAATCTTTATGGAGATGGCAGTGTAGATATTTTCATGTTTATAGAGATGGCGGTGTAGATATTTCCATATTTATAGAGATAGCGGTGTAGATATTTCCATCTTTCTACAGATGGCAGTGTAGATATTTCCATGTTTATACAGCTGGCGGTGTAGATATTTCCATATTTACACAGATGTCTGTGTAGATATTTCCATGTGTATACAGATGGTATTGTAGCTATTTCCATGTTTATACAGATCGTGGTGTAGATATTTCTATGTTTATTCAGATGACTGTGTAGATATTTCAATGTTTTTACAGATGGCAGTGTAGATATTTCAATGTTTATAGAGATGGCGCTGTAGATATTTCCATGTTCATACAGATAACGGTGGAGATATCTCCATGTTTATACAGACAACAGTGGAGATATTTCCATGTTTATACAGATTGTGGTGTAGATATTTCCATGTTTATACAGATACCAGTGTAGATATTTCCATGTTTATAGAGATGCGGTGTAGATATTTCCATGTTCATAGAGATAGCGGTGTTGATTTTTCCATGTTTATAGAGATAGCGGTGTGGATATTTCCATGTTTATACAGATAGGGGTGTAGATATTTCCGTGTTTATAGAGATGGCGGTGTAGATATTTCCATGTTTATACAAATCACGGTGTAGATAGTTCCTTGTTTATACAAATAGCGGTGTAGTTATTTCCATGTTTATACAGATAGCGATGTAGATAATTCCATGTATATACAGATGGCTGTGTAGAAAATTCCATGTTTATACAGATGGCTGTGTAGATATTTCCATGTTTATACAGATGACTTTGTAGGTATTTCCATGTTTATACAGATGGCGGTGAAGATATTTCCATGTTTGTACAGATGGCGGTGTTGATGTTTCCATCTATACACAGATTGCCTTGTAGGTATTTCCATGTGTATACAGATGGCATTGTAGATATTTCCATGTTTATACAGATGATGGTGCAGATATTTCCATGTTTCTACAGATGGCGTTGTAGGTATATCCATGTTTATACAGATAACGGTGTAGATATTTCCATGTTTATACAGATAGCGGTTTAGATATTTCCATGTTTATACAGACCGCGGTGTGTATATTTCCATGTTCATACAGATTGCGGTGCAGATATTTCCATGTTTGTACAGATGGCGGTTTTTATATTTCCATCTATACACAGATGACCCTGTAGATATTTTCATGTTTATATAGATGGTGGCGCAGGTATTTCCATGGATATGTAGATGGCGGTGTACATATTTCCATGTTTAGACAGATAGCGGTGTAGTTATTTCCATGTTTATATAGATAGCGGTGTAGATATTTCCATGTATATACACATGGCTGTGTAGATATTTCCATGTTTATACAGATGGCGGTGTAGATATTTCCATGTTTATACAGATAAATTTGTAAGTATTTCCATGTTCATACAGATGGCGGTGTAGATATTTCGAGGTTTATAGAGATAGCAGTGGAGGTATTTCCATGTTTATACAGATGGCGGTGTAGATATTTCAATGTTTATACAGATGGTGGTGTATATATTTCCTTGTTTATACTGATAGCGGTGTAGATATTTCCATGTTTATTCAGATAGCGGAGTAGATATTTCCATGTTTACAGAGATAGCGGTGTAGATATATCCATCTTTGCAGAGATTGTGGTGTAGGTATTTCCATCTTTACACAGATAGCGGTGTAGATATTTCCAAGTTTACACAGATAGCTGTGTAGGTATTTCCATGTTTCCACAAATAGCGTTGTAGATATTTCCATGTTTACACAGATAGCGGAGTAGATATTTCCATGTTTATACAGATAGCGGTGTAGATATTTCCATGTTTATAGAGATAACAGTGTAGATATTTCCTTGTTTGTACAGATGGCTGGGTAGATATTTCCATGTGTATACAGTTGGCAGTGTAGATATTTCCATATTTATAGAGATGGTGGTGTAGATATTTCCATGTTTATAAAGATAGCGGTGTAGATATTTCCATGTTTATACAGATAGCGGTGTAGATATTTCCTTGTTTATAGAGATGGCTTTGTAGATATTTCGATATTGATACGGATAGCAGTGTAAGTATTTCCATGTTTATGGAGATAGCTTTGTAGATATTTCCATGTTTATACAGATAGCGGTGAAGATATTTCCATGTTTATACAGATAGCGGCGTAGATATTTCCATGTTTACACAGATAGCGGTGTAGATATTTCCATGTTTATACAGGTGGCGGTGTAGGTATTTCCATATTTATAGAGATTGCGGTGTAGCTATTTCCATGTTTATAGAGAAAGCGGTGTAGTTATTTCCATGTTTATAGATATAGCGGTGTAGATATTTCCATATTTATACAGATAGCGGTGCAGATATTTCCATGTTTATACAGATGGCGGTGTAGATATTTCAATGTTTATACAGATGGTGGTGTATATATTTCCTTGTTTATACTGATAGCGGTGTAGATATTTCCATGTTTATTCAGATAGCGGAGTAGATATTTCCATGTTTACAGAGATAGCGGTGTAGATATTTCCATGTTTATACAGATAGCATTTAGATACTTCAATGTTTATACAGGTGGCGGTGTAGATATTTCTATGTGTATACAGATGGCATTGTAGATATTTCCATGAGTATGCATATAGTGTTGTAGATATTTCCATGTTTACAGACATAGCGGTAAAGATATTTCCATCTTTGCACAGATTGCGGTGTAGACATTGCAAACTTTACACAGATAGCGGTGTAGACATTTCCAAGTTTACACAGATACCTGTGTCGATATTTCCATGTTTACAGAGATAGCATTGAAGATATTTCCATGTTTATACAGATAGCGGTGTAGTTATTTACATGTTGATACAGATAGCGGTGTAGATATTTTCAGGGTTTTACAGATAGTGGTGAAGGTATTTCCACGTTTATACAGATAGCGATGTAGATATTTCCACGTTTTTACAGATAGCGTTGCAGGTATTTCCACATTTATACAGATAGCGGTTTAGATATTTCCACTTTTATACAGATAGCGTTGTAGATATTTCCACGTTTTACATATAGCTGTGTAGATATTTCCCTGTTTTCACAGATAGCATTGTAAATATTTCCATGTTTACACAGATAGCGTTGTTGATATTTCCATGCTTACACAGATTGCGGTGTAGATACTTCCAAGCTTACACAGATAGATGTGTAGATATTTCCATGTTTACACAGCGTTGTAGATATTTCATTGCTTATAGAGATAGCGGTGTAGGTATTTATATCTTGATAAAGATACCGGTGTAGGTATTTCCGTGTTTATAAAGATAGCGGTGGAGATATTTCCATGTTTATACAGATAGCGGTGTGAAAATTTCCATGTTTATACAGATAGCGGTGTAGATATTTCCATGTTTATACATATAGCGGTGTATATATTTCCATGTTTATAGAGACTGCGGTGTAGATATTTCCATGTTTGCACAGATAGCGGTGTAGATATTTCCATGTTTATAGAGATAGCAGTGTAGATATTTCCATGTTTATACAGATGGCTCGGTAGATATTTCCATTTGTATACAGATGGCAGTGTAGATATTTCCATGTTTATACAGATGGCGCTGTAGATATTTCCATGTTTATACAGATGGCAGTGTAGATATTTCCATGTTTATACAGATAGCGTTGTAGAAATTTCCATGTTTACAGAGATAGCGGTGTAGATATTTCCATCTTTGCACAGATTGTGCTGTAGGTATTGCCAAATTTATACAGATAGCTGTGTAGATATTTCCATGTTTACAGAGATAGCATTGTAGATATTTCCATGTTTATACAGATTGCGGTGTAGTTATTTCCATGTTGATACAGATAGCGGTGTAGATATTTCCATATTATACAGGTAGCGGTGTAGCTATTTCCATGTTTATACAGATGGCGGTGTAAATATCTCCATGTTTCTAAACATGGCGGTGTAGATATTTCCTTGTTTATACAGATAGCGGTGTAGATATTTCCATGCTTATACAGATAGCGGAGTAGATATTTCCTTGTTTACAGAGATAGCGGTGTAGAAATTTCCATCTTTGCACAGATTACCGTGTAGATATTTCCATTTTTAAACAGATAGCTGTGTAGATATTTCAAAGTTTACAGAGATTGCTGTGTAGATATTTCCATGTTTACACAGATAGCAGTGTAGATATTAACATGTTTATACAGGTAGCGGTGTAGATATTTCCATGTTTATAGAGATAGCAGTGAAGTCATTTCCATGTTTATAGAGATAGCGTTGAAGATATTTCCATATTTATGCAGATAGCGGCGCAGATATTTCCATGTTTATGCAGATTGTGGTGTAGATATTTCCATGTTTATACAGATTGCGGTGTAGATATTTCCATGTTTATACAGTTTGTGCTGTGGATATTTCCAGGTTTATACAGATAGCGGTGTAGATATTTCCATGTTTATACAGATAGCGGTGTAGATATTTCCTTGTTTATAGAGATGGCTTTGTAGATATTTCGATATTGATACAGATAGCGTTGTAGATATTACCATGTTTATACAGATGGCGATGTAGATATTTCCATGTTTATACAGATAGCGGTGTAGATATTCCATGTTTACACAGGTAGCGGTGCAGAAATTTCCAAGTTTATACAGATCGCAGTGTAGATAGTTCCATCTTTCCACAGATGGCAGTGTGGATATTTCCATGTTTATAGAGATGTCGGTGTAGTTATTTCCATATTTATATTGATAGCGTTGTAGATATTTCCATGTTCATGCAGATGGCGGTGTAGATATTTCCATGTTTATAGATATAGCAGTGTAGTTATTTCCATGTTTATAGAGATAGCGCTGTAGATATTTCCATACTTATACAGATAGCGGAGCAGATATTTCCATGTTTATACAGATGGCGGTGTAGATATTTCCTTCTTTATGCTGATTGCGGTGTAGGTATTTCCATGTTTATACAGATAGCGGTGTAGATATTCCCATGTTTACAGAGTTAACGTTGTACATATTTCCATCTTTGCACAGATTGCGGTGTACATATTTCCATCTTTGCACAGAAAACTGTGTAGATATTTCCAAGTCTACACAGATAACTGTGTAGATATTTCCATGTTTACACAGATAGTGTTGTAGACATTTCCATGTTTATACATATAGTGGAGTAGATATTTCCACTTTTATACAGATAGCGGTGTAGATATTTCCACGTTTATACAGATAGCATTGTAGATATTTCCACGTTTATACAGATAGCGGTGTAGATATTTCCAGTTTTATACAGATAGCAGTGTAGATATTTCCACGTTTTACGGATAGCGGTGTAGATATTTAAATGTTTATACTGATGGCGGTGTAGATATTTCCATGTTTATGCAGATGGCGGTGTAGATATTTCCAGGTTTATGCATATGGCAGTGTTAGATATTTCCAAGTTTATAGAATGGCGGTGAAGATATTTCCACCTTTATAGAGATAGCAGTGTAGATATTTCCATGTTTATAGAGATAGTGGTGTACGTATTTCCATGTTTATAGTGATAGCGGTGTAGATATTTCCATGTTTATGCAGATAGCGGTGTACATATTTCCATGTTTATACAGGTAGCGGTGTAGATATTTCCATGTTTATACAGATCGCGGTGTAGATATTTCCATTTTCCACAGATGGCAGTGTAGATATTTCCATGTTTATGCAGATAGCGGTGGAGATATTTCCATGTTTATACAGATAGCGGTGTAGAAATTTCCATGTTTACAAAGATAGCAGTGTAGATACTTTCATGTTTATGGAGATAGCGGTGTAGGTATTTCCATGTTTATAATGATAGCGGTGCAGATATTTCTATGTTTATGCAGATAGCAGTGGAGATATTACCATGTTTATACACATAGCGGTGTTCATATTTCCATGTTTATGGAGACAGTGGTGTAGGTATTTCCATGTTTATACAGATAGCGGTGCAGATATTCCTATGTTTATACAGATGCCTATGCAGATATTTCTATATTTATATAGAGGGCTGTGTAGATATTTCCATGTTTATACAGATGGCAGTGTAGATATTTCCATGTTCCTACACATGACTGTTTAGTTATTTCCATGTTTATACAGATGGCTTTGCAGGAATTTCCTTGTTTATAGAGATAGCGGTGTAAATATTTCCATGTTTTATACAGATCGTGGTGTAGATATTTCCATATTTATACAGACCGCAGTGTTGATATTTCCGTGTTTATACAGATAGCGGTGTAGATAATTCCATGTCTGTACAGATGGCGGTGTTGATGTTTCCATTTATACACAGATTGCCGTGTGGGTATTTCCATGTTTATACAGATGGCAGTGTATATATTTCCATGTTTATAGAGATGTTGGTGTAGATATTTCCATGTTTATACAGATGACGGTGTAGATATTTTCAGGTTTATAAAGATAGCGGTGTGGATATTTCCATGTTTATAGAGATAGCGGTGGAGATATTTCCATGTTTATACAGTTTGCGCTGTAGATATTTGCATGTTTATACAGATGGCGGTGTAGATATTTCCCTATTTATACAGATAGCGGTGGAGATATTTCCATGTTTGTACAGATTGCGGTGTAGATATTTCCATGTTTCTACAGATGACTGTGTAGATATTTCCATATTTTTACAGATGGCGGTGTAGATATTTCCATGTTTATACAAATAGCGGTTTTGCTATTTCCATGTTTATACAGATAGCGATGTAGATTTTCCATGTTTATAGAGATGGCTGTGTAGATATTTCCATGTTTATACAGATTGCAGTGTAGATATTTCCGTGTTTATACAGATAGTGGTGTGGATATTTCTATGTTTATACAGATGACTGTGTACGAATTTCCATGTTTATACAGAAGGCGGTTTAGATATTTCCATATTTATAGAAATATCCATGTAGATATTTCCATTTTTATACAGATAGCGGTGTAGACATTTCCATGTTGATAGAGATAGCGGTGTAGATATTTCCATATTTATACAGATAGCGGTGTAGATATTTCCATGTTTATGCAAATAGCGTTGTAGATGTTTCCATGTTTATACAGATAGCGGTGTAGATATATCAATGTTTATAAAGATCGTGGTGTAGATATTTCCATGTTTATACAGACAACGGTGTAGATATTTCCATGTTTATATAGATAGCGGAGTTGATATTTCCATATTTTCAGAGATAGATGTGTAGATATTTCCATATTTGCACAAATTGCCTTGTAGATATTTCCACATTTATACAGATGTCGTTGTAGATATTTCCATGTTTATACAGATAACGGTATAGATAATTCCATCATTATTCAGATGACTGTGTAGATATTTCCATGTGTATACAGATGGCAGTGTAGATATTTCCATGTTTATGCAGATAACGGTATAGATAATTCCATCATTATTCAGATGACTGTGTAGATATTTCCATGTGTATACAGATGGCAGTGTAGATATTTCCATGTTTATGCAGATAGCGGTGTGGCTATTTCCATGTTTATAGAGATAGTGTTGAAGATATTTCCATGTTTATAGAGGTGGCTGTGTAGATATTTCCATGTTTATACAGATGGCAATGTAGATATTTCCACGTTTATACAGATAGTGGTGTAGATATTCCCATGTTTATACAGATGACTTTTTAGGTATTTCCATGTATATACTGATGGCAGTGTAGATATTTCCATGTTTATAGAGATAGCAGTGTAGATATTTCCATGTTTATACAGATAGCGGAGTAAATGTTTCCATGTTTATACAGATAGCGGTGTAGATATTAACATGTTTATACAGATAGCGGTGTAGATATATCCATGTTTCTACAGATTGTGGTGTAGATATTTCCATGTTTATACAGATAGCGGTGTAGATATTTCCTTGTTTGTACAGATAGTGGTGTAGATATTTACATGTTTACAGAGGCAGAGGTGTAGATATTTCCATTTTCACACAGATTGTGGTGAACATATTTCCATGTTTACACAGACAGCTGTGAAGATATTTCCATGTTTACACAGATAGTGTTGTAGATATTTCCATGTTTATAGAGATTGCAGTGTAGATATTTCCATGTTTATAAAGATAGCGGTGTAGATATTTCCATGTTTATACAGATAGCGGTGGAGATATTTCAAAGTTTGTAGAGATAGCACTGTAGATATTTCCATGTTTTTACAGATGGGGGTGTAGATATTTCCATGTTTATACAGTTTACTCTGTAGATATTTCCTTGTTTTTTACAGATGGCGGTGTAAATAGTTCCATGTTCCGCAGATAGCGGTGTGGATATTTCCATGTTTATATAGATAACGATGTAGATATGTCCAAGTTTATAAGATGGCTGTGTAGTTATTTCCACGTTTATACAGATTTCAGTGTAGATATTTCCATGTTTATACAGATAGTGGGGTAGATATTTCCATGTTTATACAGATGACTGTGTAGGTATTTCCATGTTTATACATGTGGCGGTGTAGATATTTCCATGTTTAGAGAGATAGCCATGAAGATATTTCCATGTTTATACAGACAGCGATGTAGACATTTCCATGTTTATAGAGATAGTGGTGTAGATATTTCCATAGTTATAGAGATTGCGGTGTAGATATTTCCATGTTTATACAGATAGTGGTGTAGATGTTTCCATGTTCATACAGATAGCGGTGTAGATATATCCATGTTTATACAGATCGTGGTGTATATATTTCCATGTTTATACAGATAGCGGTGTAGATATTTCCATGTTTACACAGATGGTGTTGTAGATATTTCCATGTTTATACAGATAGCGGTGTAGATATTTCCATGTTTATACAGATAGCGTAGTAGATATATCCATGTTTATACAGATAGCGGTGCAGACATTTCCATGTTTATACAGATCGCGGTGTAGATATTTCCATGTTTATAGAGATAGCGGTGTAGTTATTTCCATGTTTATAGTGATAGCGGTGTAGATATTTCCATGTTTCTACAGATGACTGTGTAGATATTTCCAGGTTTGTACAGATGGCAGTGTAGATATTTCCATGTTTATAGAGATGGCGGTGTAGATATTTCCATGTTTATACAGATAATGGTGTAAATATTTCCATGTTTACAGAGACAGAGGTGTAGATATTTCCATATTCACACAGATAGCGGTGTACATATTTCCATATTTACACCGACAGCTGTGAAGTTATTCCCATGTTTACACAGATACTGTTGTGGATGTTTCCATGTTTATAGAGATTGCAGTGCAGATATTTCCATGTTTATAGAGATAGCGGTGTAGATATTTCCATGTTTATACAGCTCGCGCTGCAGATATTTATATCTTCATACAGATGGCATTGTAGATATTTCCTTATTCACACAGATGGCGGTGTAGATGTTTCCATGTTTATAAAGATGGCGGAGTAGTTAGTTCCATGTTTATGGAGATGGCAGTGTAGATATTTTCATGTTTATAGAGATTGCAGTGTAGATATTTCCATGTTTATAGAGATAGCGGTGTAGATATTTCCATGTTTATACACATAGCGGTGGAGATATTTCCATGTTTATACAGATAGCGGTGTAGATATTTCCATATTTACAGAGATAGAGGTGTAGATATTTCCATATTTGCACAGATTGCGGAGTTCATATTTCCACGTTTATACAGATAGCGGTGTAGATATTTCCATGTTTATACAGATAGCATTGTAGATATTTCCGTGTTTATACAGATAGCGGTGTAGATATTTCCATGTTTATACAGATAGCGGTGTAGATATATCCATGTTTATGCTGATTGCGGTGTAGATATTTCCATGTTTATACAGATAGCGGTGTAGATATTTCCATATTTACAGAGATAGAGGTGTAGATATTTCCAAATTTGCACAGATTGCGGTGTACATATTTCCACGTTTATACAGATAGCGGTGTAGATATTTCAATGTTTATAGAGATAGCGGTTTAGTTATTTCCATGTTTATACAGATGGCGGTGTAGATATTTCCATGTTTACAGAGGCAGAGGTATAGATATTTCCATATTCACACAGATTGCGGTGTACATATTTCCATGTTTACACAGACAGCTGTGAAGATATTTCCATGTTTACACAGGTAGTGTTGTAGATATTTCCATGCTATAGAGATTGCAGTGTAGATATTTCCATGTTTATACAGATAGCGGTGTAGATATTTCCATGTTTATACAGATAGCGGTGTAGATATTTCCATGGTTATACAGATAGCGGTGTAGATATTTCCATGTTTATACAGATTGCGGTGTAGATATATCCATGTTTACACAGATTGCGGTGTAGATATTTCCATTTTTATAAAGATAGCAGTGTAGATATTTCTATGTTTACACAGATTGCGGTGGAAATATTTCCATGTTTTTACAGATACCGATGTAAATATTTCCATGTTTATACAGATAGCGTAGTAGATATATCCATGTTTATACAGATAGCGGTGCAGACATTTCCATGTTGATACAGATTGCGGTGTAGATATTTCCATGTTTATACAGATAGCGGGGGAGATATTTCCATGTTTAGTCAGATAACAGTGGAGATATTTCAATGTTTATACAGATGACTGTGTACATATTTCCATGTGTATACAGATGGCAGTGTAGATATTTCCATGTTTATACAGATGGCAGTGTAGATATTTCCATGTTTATACAGATTGCGGGGTGGCTATTTTCATGTTTATAGAAATAGCGGTGTAGCTATTTCCATGTTTATAGAGATGGCTTTGTAGATATTTCCATGTTTACACAGATGACTCTGTAGGTATTTCCATGTATATCCAGAAGGCAGTGTTGACATTTCAATGTTCATAGAGATAGCGGTGTAGATATTTCCATGTTTATACAGATAATGGTGTAAATATTTCCATGTTTACACAGACAGAGGTGTAGGTATTTCCATATTAACACAGATTGCGGTGTACATATTTCCATATTTACACCGACAGCTGTGAAGTTATTCCCATGTTTACACAGATACTGTTGTAGATGTTTCCATGTTTATAGAGATTGCAGTGCAGATATTTCCATGTTTATAGAGATAGCGGTGTAGATATTTCCATGTTTATACAGCTCGCGCTGCAGATATTTATATCTTCATACAGATGGCATTGTAGATATTTCCTTATTCACACAGATGGCGGTGTAGATGTTTCCATGTTTATAAAGATGGCGGAGTAGTTAGTTCCATGTTTATGGAGATGGCAGTGTAGATATTTTCATGTTTATAGAGAAGGCGGTGTAGTTATTTCTATGTTTATAGAGATAGCGGTGTAAATATCTCCGTGTTTATAGAGATGGTGGTGTAAATATTTTCATGTTTATAGAGATAGCGCTGTAGATATTTCCATGTTTATACAGATAACGGTGTTGCTATTTCCATGTTTATACAGATAGCGGTGTAGATATTTCCATGTTTATACAGCTCGCGGTGTAAATATTTCCATCTTTATACAGATGGCGGTGTAGATATTTCCATGTTTATAGAGATGGCAGTGAAGTTATTTCCATGTTTATACAGAGAGTGGTGTAGATATTTCCAGGTTTATACAGATGGCAGTGTAGATACATCCATGTTTCTGAAGATGGCGGTGTAGATATTTTCATGTTTATAGAGATTGCGGTGTAGATATTTCCATGTTTATACAGATGTCTGTGTAGATAATACCATGTTTATGCAGATAGTGGGGTAGATATTTCCATGTTTATAGAGTTGGCGGTCTAGTTATTTCTAAGTTTATAGAGATAGCGGTGTAAATATTTCCTTGTTTATAGAGATGGCGGTGTAAGTATTTTCATATTTATAGAGATAGCGGTGTAGATATTTCCATGTTTATACAGACTGCGGTGTAGATATTGCCATGTTTATACAGATAGCGGTGAAGATATTTCCATGTTTGTACAGAGGGTGGTGTTGATATTTCCATCTATTCACAGATGACCGTGTAGATATTTCCATGTTTATACAGATACCGGTGTAGATATTTCCATGTTTATACAGACCACAGTGTAGATATTTCCATGTTTATAGAGATAGCAGAGTAGATATTTCCATGTTTGTACAGACGGCGGTGTTGATGTTTCCATCTATACACAGATTGCCGTGTAGGTATACCCATGTGTATACAGATGGCATTGTAGATATTTCCATGTTTATACAGATGATGGTGTAGATATTTCCATGTTTACACAGATGACTGTATAGGAATTTCCATGTTTATACAGATGGCGGTGTATATATTTCCATGTTTATACAGATAGTGGTGTAGATATTTCCATGTTTATACATACTGCGGTGTAGATATTGCCATGTTTATACAGATAGCGGTGAAGATATTTCCATGTTTTTACAGAGGGTGGTGTTGATATTTCCATCTATTCACAGATGACCGTGTAGATATTTCCATGTTTATACAGATGGCGGCGCAGATATTTCAATGGATATGTAGATGGCAGTGTAGATATTTCCATGTATATAGAGATAGCGGTGTAGTTATTTCCATGTGTATATAGAGCGCGGTGTAGATATTTCCATGTATGTACACATGGCTGTGTAGATATTTCCATGTTTATACAGATGGCGTTGTAGATATTTCCATGTTTATACGGATAACTTTGTAAGTATTTCCATGTTTATACAGATGGCGGTGTAGATATTTCGATGTTTATAGAGATAGCAGTGGAGATATTTCCATGTTTATACAAATAGCGGTGTAGTTATTTCCATGTTTATATAGATAGCTTTGTAGATATTTCCATGTATATACACATGGCTGTGTAGATATTTCCATGTTTATACAGATGGCGGTGTAGATATTTCCATGTTTTTACAGATAACTTTGTAAGTATTTCCATGTTTATACAGATGGCGGTGTAGATATTTCGAAGTTTATAGAGATAGCAGTGGAGATATTTCCATGTTTATACAGATAGCGGTGTAGATATTTCCATGTTTATACTGATCACGGTGTAGATATTTCCATGTTTATAGAGATGGTGGTGTAGATATTTCATGTTCATAGAGATAGCGGTGTAGATTTTTCCATGTTTATAGAGATAGCTGTGTGGATATTTCCATGTTTATACAGATAGGAGTGTAGATATTTCCATGTTTACAGAGATGGCGGTGTAGATATTTCCATGTTTATACAGATAGCAGTGTAAATATTTCCATGTTTATACAGATCACGGTGTAGATATTTCTATGTTTATAGAGATAGCGGTGTAGATATTTCCATGTTTACACAGATTGCGGTTTAGATATTTCCATGTTCATACAGACCGCGGTGTAGACATTTCCATGTTTATACAGATCATGGTGTAGATATTTCCATGTTTATACAGATAGCAGTGTAAATATTTCCATGTTTATACAGATCACGGTTTAGATATTTCCGTGTTTATAGAGATAGCGGTGTAGATATTTCCATGTTCATACAGATAGCGGTTTAGATATTTCCATGTTTATACAGACCGCGTTGTAGATATTTCCATGTTTATACACATGGTAGTGTTGATATTTCCATCTATACACAGATGACCGTGTAGATATTTCCATGTTTATACAGATGGCGGCGCAGATATTTCCATGGGTATGTAGATGGCGGTGTAGATATTTCCATGTTCATACCGATAGCTGTGTAGTTATTTACATATTTATATAGATAGAGTTGTAGATATTTCCATTTATATACACATGGCTCTGTAGATATTTCCATGTTTATACAGATGGCGGTGTAGATATTTCCATGTTTATACCGATAACTTTGTAAGTATTTCCATGTTTATACAGTTGGCGATGTAGATATTTCGATGTTTATAGAGATAGCAGTGGAGATATTTCCATGTTTACAGAGATAGCGGTGTAGTTATTTCCACGTTTATACGGATCATGGTGTAGATATT
Source organism: Pan troglodytes (assembly GCF_028858775.2). NCBI lineage: Eukaryota > Metazoa > Chordata > Mammalia > Primates > Hominidae > Pan > Pan troglodytes. The sequence goes on along the minus strand of NC_072419.2, from coordinate 758,967 downwards.
TCCATGATCATAGAGATAGCAGTGTTGATTTTTCCATGTTTATAGAGATAGCGGTGTGGATATTTCCATGTTTATACAGATCGCGGTGTTGATATTACCATGTTTATAGGGATAGCGGTGCAAATATTTCCACATTTTTACAGATAGCGGTGTAGATATTAGCATGTTTATACAGATAGCGGTGTAGATATTTCCATGTATAAACAGATATCTGTGTATATATTTCCATGTTTAAACAGATGGCGGTGTAGATATTTCCTTGTTTATACAAATGGCGGTGTAGTTATTTCCATGTTTATGCAGATCACGGTGTAGATATTTCCTTGTTTATACAAATAGCGGTGTAGTTATTTCAATGTTTATACAGACAGCGGTGTAGACACTTCCTTGTTTATACAATTAGCGGTGTAATTATTTCCATGTTTATACAGATCACGGTGTAGTCATTTCCTTGTTTATACAAATTGCGGTGTAGTTAATTCCGTGTTTATACAGATAGCGGTGTAGATATTTCCTTGTATATACATATGGCTGTGTAGATATTTCCATGTTTATACAGATGGCTGTGTAGATATTTCCATGTTTATACAGATGACTTTGTAGGAATTTCCATGTTTATACAGATCGCGGTGTAGATATTTCCATGTCTATGCAGATCGCAGTGTAGATATTTCCTTGTTTATACAAATAGCGGTGTAGTTATTTCAATGTTTATACAGATAGCGGTGTAGACACTTCCTTGTTTATACAATTAGCGGTGTAATTATTTCCATGTTTATACAGATCACGGTGTAGTTATTTCCTTGTTTATACAAATTGCGGTGTAGTTAATTCCGTGTTTATACAGATAGCGGTGTAGATATTTCCATGTATATACAGATGGCTGTGTAGATATTTCCATGTTTATACAGATGGCTGTGTAGATATTTCCATATTTATACAGATGACTTTGTAGGTATTTCCATGTTTATACAGATCGCGGTGAAGATATTTCCATGTTTATACAGATCGTGGTGTAGATATTTCCATGTTTATAGAGATAGCTGTGTAGATATTTCCATGTTTATACAGATAGCGATGTAGATATTTCCATGTTTATACAGATTGTGGGGTAGATATTTCCATGTTTATGCGGATCACGGTGTAGATATTTCCATGTTTATACAGATAGCGTTGTAGATATTGACATGATTTTACAGATACTGGTGTAGATATTTCCATGTTTACACAGATTGCGGTGTAGATATTTCCATCTTTCTACAGATGGCATTGTAGATATTTCCATGTTCATACAGATGGCGGTGTAGATATTTCCATGATTATATAGATGGTGGTGTAGATATTACCATGTTTATGCAGATAGCGGTGTAGATATTTCCACGTTTATACAGATCGTGGTGAAAATATTTCCATGTTTATACAGATCACGGTGTAGATATTTCCATGTTTAAACAGAACGCAGTGCAGATATTTCCATGTTTATAGAGATGGCGGTGTAGATATTTCCATGTTCATAGAGATAGCGGTGTAGATATATCCATGTTCATAGAGATAGCAGTGAGGATATTTCCATGTTTATACAGATAGCAGTGTAGATATTTCCATTTTTATAGAGATAGCGGTTTTGATATTTCATGTTTATACAGATAGCGGTGTAGATATTTCCATGTTTATACAGATTGCGGTGTATATATTTCCATGTTTATGCAGATAGCGGTGTAGATATTTCCACGTTTATACAGATGGCCGTGTAGATATTTCCAAGTTTGTACAGATGGCAGTGTTGTCGTTTCCATCTATACACAGATTGCAGTGTAGGTATTTCCATGTGTATACAGACGGCATTGTAGATATTTCCATGTTTACACAGATGGTGGTGTAGATATTTCGATGTTTATAGAGATAGCAGTGGATATATTTCCATGTTTATACATATAGCAGTGTAGATATTTCCATGCTTATACTGATCACAGTGTAGATATTTCCATGTTTATAGAGATGGCGGTGTAGATATTTCCATGTTTATAGAGATGGCGGTGTAGATATTTCATTGTTCATAGATAGCGGTGTTGATTTTTCCATGTTTATAGAGATAGCTGTGTGGATATTTCCATGTTTGTACAGATAGGGTTGTAGATATTTCCATGTATATAGAGATGGCGGTGTAGATATTTCCATGTTTATACAGATCGCGGTGTAGATATTTCCATGTTTATACAGATCATGCTGTAGATATTTCCATGTTTATACAGATCGCAGTGTTGATAATACCATGTTTATAGGGATAGCGGTGCAAATATTTCCAGATTTATACAGATAGAGCTGTAGATATTAGCATGTTTATACAGATAGCGGTGTAGATATTTCCATGTATAAACAGATGTCTGTGTATATATTTCCATGTTTAAACACATGTCGGTGTAGTTATTTCCTCGTTTATACAAATAGCGCTGTAGATATTTCCATGTATATACAGATCGCGGAGTAGTTATTTCCATGTTTTTACAGACAGCAGTGCAGATATTTCCATGTTTATTCAGATAGCGGTGTATATATTTCCATGTTTATACAGATCGTGGTGTAGATATTTCCATGTTTATACAGATACTGGTGTAGATATTGCCATGTTTATACAGACCGCAGTGTAGATATTTCCATGTTTATACAGATAGCAGTGTAGATATTTCCAAGTTTGTACAGATGGCGGTGTTGACGTTTCCATCTATACACAGATTGCAGTGTAGGTATTTCCATGTGTATACAGACGGCATTGTAGATATTTCCATGTTTATACAGATGGTGGTGTAGATATTTCCATGTTTATACAGATGACTGTATAGGTATTTCCATGTTTTTACAGATGGCATTGTAGATATTTCCATGTTTATAGAGATAGCAGTGTACATATTTCCATGTTTATACAGTTGGCGGTGTAGATTTTTCCATGTTTATAGAGATAGCAGTGTAGATATTTCCATGTTTATAGAGAAGGCGGTGTAGATATTTCCATGTTTATACAGATAACTTTGTAAGTATTTCCATGTTTATACAGATGGCGGTGTAGATATTTCGATGTTTATAGAGATAGCATTGGAGTTATTTCCATGTTTATACAGATAGCGGTGTAGATATTTCCATGTTTATACTGATTGCGGTGTAGATATTTCCATATTTATACAGATGTCTGTGTAGGTATTTCCATGTGTATACAGATGGTATTGTAGGTATTTCCATGTTTATACAGATGGTGGTGTAGATATTTCCATGTTTATTCGGATGACTCTGTAGATATTTCCCTGTTTTTACAGATGGCAGTGTAGATATTTCAATGTTTATAGAGATGGCGCTGTAGATATTTCCATGTTTATACAGAAAAAGGTGGAGATATTTCCATGTTTATACAGACAGCAGTGGATATATTACCATGTTTATACACATAGGGGTGTACATATTTCCATGTTTATAGAGACAGCAGTGTAGGTATTTCCATGTTTATACAGATAGCGGTGCGGATATTTCCATGTTTATACAGATTGCGGTGTAAATATTTCCATGTTTATACATATCACGGTGTAGATATTTCCATGTTTATAGAGATAGCGGTGTAGATATTTCCATGTTTATACAGATAGCGGTATAGATATTTCCATGTTTATAAAGGCCGCGGGGCAGATATTTCCATGTTTATACAGATAACGTTGTAGATATTTCCATCTTTATACAAACGGTTGGGTTGATATTTCCATGTTCCTACACATGACTGTGTAGTTATTTCCATGTTTATACAGATGGCGGTGTAGATATTTCCATATTTATAGAGATAGCGGTGTAGATATTTCCATCTTTCTACAGATGGCATTGTAGATATTTCCATGTTTATACAGATGGTTGTGTAGATATTTCCATGTTTATATAGATGGTGGTGTAGATATTACCATGTTTATACAGATAGCGGTGTAGATATTTCCATGTTTATACAGATCATGGTGAAGATATTTCCATGTTTATACAGATCGTGGTGTATATATTTCCATGTTTATACAGATCGCGGTGTAGATATTTCCATGTTTATACAGATAGCGGTGTAGATATTTCCATGTTTATACAGATAGCGGGATAGATATTTCCACGTTTATTGAGATAGCGGTGTAAATATTATCATATTTATACAGATAGTGGTGTAGATATTTCCATGTTTTTACAGATAGCGATGTAGATATTTCCATCTTTATTCAGAGAGTGCTGTACATATTTCCATGTTTATACAGATCACTCTGTAGATATTCCATTTTTATACAGATAACGTTGTAGGTATCTCCATCTTTATACAAACGGTGGTGAAGTTATTTCCATGTTCCTACACATGACTGTGTAGTTATTTCCATGTTTATACAGACGGCGGTGTAGATATTTCCATATTTATAGAGATAGCATTGTAGATATTTCCAGGTTTATACAGATAGCGGTGTAAATACTTCCATGTTTATACAGATCGTGGTGTAGATATTTCCATGTTTATTCAGATACCGGTGTAGATATTTCCATGTTTATACAGACTGCAGTGTAGGTATTTCTATGTTTATACAGATAGCGGTGTAGATATTTCCATGTTTGTACAGATGGTGTTGTTATTTCCATCTGTACACAGATTGCCGTGTAGATACTTCCATGTTTATACAGATGGCGTTGTAGATCTTTCCATGGATATGCAGATGGCGGTGTGGATATTTCCTTGTTTATAGAGATAGCGGTGTAGGTATTTCCATGTTTGTAGACATATCGGTGCAGATATTTCCATGTATAAACAGATGTCTGTGTATATATTTCCATGTTTAAACAGATGGCTTTGTAGATATTTCCTTTTTTATACAAATAGCGGTGTAGTTATTTCCACGTGTATACATGTAGCGGTGTAGATATTTCCATGTATATATAGATGGCTGTGTAGATATTTCCATGTTTATACAGATGACTTTTTAGTTATTTCCATGTTTATACAGATGGCGGTGTAGATATTTCCATGTTTATAGAGATAGCTGTGTAGATATTTCCATGTTTATACAGATAGCGGTGTAGATATTTCCATGTTTATACAGATCGCGGTGTAGATATTTCCATGTTTGTACAGATCGTGGTGTAGATATTTACATGTTTATATAGATTGCGGTGTAGATATTTCCATGTTTATACAGATAGCGGTGTAGATATTTCCATGTTTATACAGATAGCGCTGTAGATATTTCCACGTTTATACAGATGGCGGTGTAGATATTTCCATGTTTATAGAGATTGCGGTGTAGATATTACCATGTTTATAGAGATAGCGGTGTAGATATATCCATGTTCATAGAGATAGCAGTGAGGATATTTCCATGTTTATACAGATATCAGTGTAGATATTTCCATTTTTATTGAGATCGCGGTTTTTGATATTTCATATTTATACAGATAGCGGTGTAGATATTTCCATGTTTATACAGATTGCAGTGTAGATATTTCCATGTTTATTCAGATGACTGTGTAGATATTTCCATGTTTTTACAGATGGCAGAGCAGATATTTCAATGTTTATAGAGATGGCGCTGTAGATATTTCCATGTTTTTACAGATAACGGTGGAGATATTTCCATGTTTATACAAACAGCAGTGGAGATATTTCCATATTTATACACATAGCGGTGTACATATTTCCATTTTTATAGAGACAGCGGTGTAGGTGTTTCCATCTTTATACAGATAGCGGTGCAGATATTTCCATGTTTAAACAGATGCCTATGCAGATATCTCCATATTTATACAGAGGGCTGTGTAGATATTTCTATGTTTATACAGATTGCAGTGTAGATATTTCCATGTTCCTACACATGACTGTGTAGGTATTTCCATGTTTATACAGATGGCTTTGTAGATATTTCCATGTCTATATAGATAGCGGTGCAGATATTTCCATGTTTATACAGATACCGGTGTGGATATTTCCATGTTTATACAGACCGCAGTGTAGATATTTCCATATTTATAGAGAGAGCAGTGTAGATATTTCCAAGTTTGTACAGATGGCGGTGTTGATGTTTCCATCTATACACAGATTGCCGTGTAGGTATTTCCATGTGTATACAGATGGCATTGTAGATATTTCCATGTGTATATAGATGTTATTGTAGGTATTTCCATGTTTATACAGTTAGCGGTGTACATATTTCCATGTTTATACAGATCACGGTGTAGATATTTCCTTGATTATACAAATAGTGGTGTAGTTATTTCCATGTTTATACAGATAGCAGTGTAGATATTTCCATGTACATACAGATGGCTGTGTAGATATTTCCATGTTTATACAGATGGTTTGTAGATATTCCCATGTTTATACAGATGACTTTGTAGGTATTTCCATGTTTATACAAATGGCGGTGTAGATGTTTCCATGTATATACAGATAGCGGTGTAGATATTTCCATGTTTATACAGATAGCGTTGTAGATATTTCCATGTTTATTGAGATAGCGGTGTAGGTATTTCCATGTTTATAGACATAGCGGTGTAGATATTTCCATGTTTATAAAGATGGCGTTGTAGATATTTCCATGTTTATACCGATAGCGGTGTTGGTATTTCCACGTTTATACAGATAGCGATGTAGATATTTCCATGTTTATACAGCTCGCGGTGCAGGTATTTATATCTTTAAACAGATGCCATTGTAGATATTTCCATCTATACACAGATGACCGTGTAGATATTTCCATGTTTATATAGATGGCGGCGCAGACATTTCCATGGATATGTAGATGGCAGTGTAGATATTTACATGTTTACAAAGATAGCGGTGTAGATATTTCCATGTTTATATAGATAGCGGTGTAGATATTTCCATGTATATACACATGGCTGTGTAGATATTTCCATGTTTATAGAGATGGCGGTGTAGATATTTCCATGTTTGTACCGATAACTTTGTAAGTATTTCCATGTTTTTACAGATATTGGTGTAGATATTTCCATCTTTATTCAGAGAGTGCTGTACACATTTCCATGTTAATACAGATGACTTTGTAGTTATTTCCATGTTTATACAGATTGCGGTGTAGATATTTCCATATTTATAGAGATAGCAGTGTAGATATTTCCAGGTTTATACAGATAGCGGTGTAAATATTTCCACGTTTATACAGATCGTGGTGTGGATATATCCATGTTTATACAGATACCGGTGTAGATATTTCCATGTTTATACAGACTGCAGTGTAGATATTTCTGTGTTTATACAGATAGCGGTGTAGATGTTTCCATGTTTGTACAGATGGCGGTGTTGATATTTCCATCTGTACACAGATTGCCGTGTAGATATTTCCATCTTTATACAGATGGCGTTGTAGATATTTCCATGGATATGCAGATGGCCGTGTGGATGTTTTCATGTTTATAGAGATAGCGGTGTAGGTATTTCCATGTTTATATAGATGGCGTTGTAGATATTAACATGTTTATACCGATAGCGGTGTTGGTATTTCCACGTTTATGCAGATAGCGGTGAAGATATTTCCATATTTATACAGATATCAAAGTAGATATTTCCATGTTTACACTGATAGCGATGTAGATATTTCCATGTTTACACAGAGAGTGTTGCAGATATTTCCATGTTTATACAGATAGCCGTGTAGATATTTCCATGTTTATATAGATGGCGGTGTAGATATTTCCATGTTTATGCAGATGGCGGTGTAGATAATACCTAATTTAAAGAGATGGCAGTGTAGATATTTCCATGTTTATAGAGATTGCGGTGTAGGTATTTCCATGATTATAATGATAGCGGTGTGGTTATTTCCAGGTTTATACAGATAGCGGTGTAGATATTTCAATGTTTATATGGATAGTGGTGTTGGTATTTCCATGTTTATTGGGATACCGGTGTAGATAATTCCATGTTTATACAGATAGCGGTGTAAGTATTTCCATGTTTATACAGATAGCGATGGAGATATTTAAATGTTTATATAGATGTCTGTGTAGATATTTCCATGTTTGTACAGATGTCAGTGTAGATATTTCCATGTTTATACTGATGGTGATATAGATATTTCCATGTTTATACAGATGACTGTGTAGGTATTTCCATGTTTATACATATGTCGATGTAGATATTTTCATGTTTATAGGGATGCCGGTGTAGATATTTACATGTTTATACAGATAGCGGTGTAGACATTTCCATGTTTATAGAGATAGCCGTGTAGATATTTCCATGTTTACAGAGATAGCGGTGTAGATATTTCCATCTTTGCACAGATTGCGCTGTAGATATTTCCATCTTTACACAGATATCGGGGTAGATATTTCCAAGTATACACAGATAGCTGTGTAGATATTTCCATGTTTACACTAATAGTTTTGTAGATATTTCCATGTTTATACAGATAGCGGTGTAGATATTTCCATGTTTACAGAGATAGCGGTGTAGATATTTCCATCTTTGCACAGATTGCCCTGTAGGTATTGCCAAATTTACCCAGTTAAGGGTGTAGATATTTCCAAGTTTACACAGATAGCTGTGTAGATGTTTCCATGCTTATAGAGATACCGGTGTAGCTATTTCCATGTTTATAGTGTTAGCGGTGTAGATATTTCCATGTTTATTCAGATGGTGGTGTAGATATTTCCACATTTTTACAGATGGCGGTGTAGATATTTCCATGTTTATATAGATACCAGTGTAGATATTTCCATGCTTATACAGAGAGTGGTGTAGATATTACCATGTTTACACAGACAGCGGTGTAGATATTTCCATCTTTGCACAGATTGCGGTGTAGATATTTCCTACTTTACAAAGATAGCGAGGTAGATATTTCCACATTTGCACAGATTGCAGTGTAGATATTTCCATCTTTACACAGTTAGCAGTGTAGATATTTCAATGTTTACACAGATAGCGGTGTAGATATTTCCATGTTTACACAGATAGCGTTGTAGATATTTGCATGTTTATACAGATAGCAGTGTAGATATTTCCATGTTTATGAAGATAGCGGTGTAGATGTTTCTATGTTTATACAGAAAGCGGTGGAGATTTTTCCATGTTTATACAGATCGTGGTGTAGATATTTCCATGTTTATACAGATAGCAGTGGAGATAATTCCATGTTTATAGAGATAGCGGTGGAGATATTAGCATGTTTATATAGATGGCGGTGTAGGTATTTCCATGTTTTCACAGATGGCGCTGTAGATATTTCCATGTTTATACAGACGACTGTGTTGTTATTTCCATGTTTATACAGAAGGCGGATTAGGTATTTCCATATTTATAGAGTTAGCCTTGTAGGTATTTCCATGTTTAAACAAATAGCGGCATAGAAATTTCCATGTTTATAGAGATAGCGGTGTAGATATTTCCATATTTATACAGATCTCGGTGTAGATATTTGCATGTTTATACAGTTAGTGGTGTAGATATTTCCATGTTTATACAGATAGCGGTGTAGATATTTCCATTTTTATACAGATCGTGGTGTAGTTGTTTCCATGTTTATACAGATAGCGGTGTACATATTTCCATGTTTATACAAGTAGCGGTGGAGATGATTCCAAGTTTAAACAAATCGCGGTGTAGACATTTCCATGTTTCCACAGATGGCAGTGCAGATATTTCTATGTTTATAGAGAAATCGGCATAGATATTTCCATGTTTATACAGATGGCGGTGTAGATATTTCCATGTTTACGTAGATCGCGGTTTAAATATTTCCATGTTTATAGAGATGGTGGAGTAGATATTTATATGTTTATAGAGATAGTGGTGTACATATTTCCATGTTTATAGAGATGGTGGTGTAGGTATTTTTATGTTTATAGAGATAGTGGTGTAGATAATTCCATGTATATAGAGATGGCGGTGCAGATATTTCCATGTTTATAGAGATAGTTGTGTAGATATTTCCATGTTTATACAGATAGTGGTTTAGATATTTCCATGTTTATACAGATAGCAGTGTTGGTATTTCCATGTTTATACTGCTCGCGGTGTAGATATTTCCACCTTTATACAGATAGCAGTGCAGATATGTCCATGTTTATACAGATAGCGGTTTAGATATTTCCATTTTTACACAGATGGTGGTGTAGATAGTTCCATGTTTATGGAGATGACGGTGTAGTTATTTTCATGTTTATAAATATGTCAGTGTAGATATTTCCAAGTTTATAGAGATAGCTGTGTAGATATTTCCATGTTTATAGAGATAGCTGTGTAATTATTTCCATCTGTATAGAGATAGCGGTGTAGTTATTTCCATGTTTATGCAGATGGCTTTGTATATATTTCCATGTTTATACAGAGGCTGTCTAGATATTTCCATGTTTATAGAGATGGTGGTGCATATATTTCTATGTTTATACAGATGACTGTGTAGATATTTCCATGTTTATACAGATGGCGGCATAGATATTTCCATGTTTATAGAGATAGCGGTGTGTATATTTCCATATTGATAGAGATAGCAGTGTAGATATTTCCATGATTATTCAGAGGGCGGTATAGATATTTCCATGTTTATACAGATATCGGTGTAATTATTTCCATGTTTATACCGAGAGACTTGTAGATATTTCCATGTTTATACAGATCATGTTGTAGATATTTCCACGTTTATACAGATAGTGGTGTTTGTATTTCCCTGTTTATACAGATAGCAGTGCAGATATTTCCATGTTTATACAGCTCGGGATGCAGATATTTCCATCTTTATACAGACGGCACTGTAGATATTTCCATGTTTACACAGATGGCGGTGTAGATAGTTCCATGTTTATGCAGATGGCGGTGTAGATGTTTTCATGGTTATAGAGATGGCGGTGTAGATATTTCCATGTTTATAGATTTTGTGGTGTAGATATTTCCATGTTTATACAGATTGCAGTGTAGGTATTTCCATGTGTATAGCGATAGCGGTGCAGATGTTTCCATGTTTATACTGATGGCTCTGTAGACATTTCCATGTGTATACAGACGGCAGTGTAGATATTTCCATGTTTATAGAGATGGTGGTTTAGATATTTCCATGTACATACAGATTATTGTGTAGATATTTCCATGTTTATACAGATGGCAGTGTAGTTTTCTCCAGGTTTATAGAAATGTTGGTGTAGATATTTCCATGTATGTACAGTTGACTGTGTAGATATTTCCATTTTTATACAGATAGCGGTGTAGGTATTTCCATATTTAAAGTGATAGCGGTGGTGATATTTCCATGTTTACACAGAGAGCGATGTAGATATTTCCATGTTTATACAGATTGCATTGTAGGTATTTCCATGTTTATAGAGTTAGCGGTGCATATATTTCCATGTTTCTACAGATAACTGTGTAGATATTTCCATGTTTGTTCAGATGGCAGTGTAGATATTTCCATGTTTATAGAGATAGCGGTGTAGATATTTTCATGTTTATACAGATTGCGGTGGAGATATGTCTATGTTTATACTGATAGCAATGGAGATATTTCCACGTTAATACACATAGCGGTGTAGATATTTCCATGTTTATACAGATAGTGATGTAGATATTTCCATGTTTATACAGACGGCTGTGCCGATATTTCCATGTTTATTCAGAGTTCTCTGTAGATATTTCCATGTTTATATAGATGACAGTGTAGATGTTTCCAGGTTTATACAGTTGACTGTGTAGATACTTCCATGTTAATACAGATGGCGGTGTAGATATATCCATGTTTATAGAGATAGCGTTGTAGATATTTCCATGTTTATAGAGATAGCGGTGTAAATAATTCCTTATTTATACATATAGTGGTGTAGATATTTCCATGTTTTTACAGAGAGCGGTGTAGGTATTTCCATCTTTATTCAGAGAGTGCTGTACATGTTTCCATGTTTATACAGATCACTGTGTAGATATTTCCATGTTTATACAGATAACGTTGTAGATATTTCCATCATTATACAAACGGTGGTGTAGATATTTCCATGTTCCTACACATGATTGTGTAGATATTTCCATGTTTATACAGATGGCGGTGTAGATATTTCCATATTTATAGAGATAGCGGTGTAGATATTTCCATCTTTCTACAGATGGCAGTGTCGATATTTCCATGTTTACACAGATGGTGGTGTAGATATTTCCATATTTATACAGATGTCTGTGTAGATATTTCCATGTTTATACAGATGGTATTGTAGGTATTTCCATGTTTATACAGATGGTGTAGTAGATGTTTCCATGTTTATTCAGATGACTGTGTAGATATTTCCATGCTTTTACAGATGGCAATGTAGATATTTCAATGTTTATAGAGATGGCGCTGTTAATATTTCCATGTTTATACAGATAACGGTGGAGATATTTCCATGTTTATACAGAGAGCAGTGGAGATATTTCCATGTTTATACAGATAGCGGTGTACATATTTCCATGTTTATAGAGACAGCGGTGTAAGTATATCCATGTTTATACAGATAGCGGTGCAGAAATTTCCATGTTTATACAGATGCCTATGCAGATATTTCTATATTTATACAGAGGGCTGTGTACATATTTCTATGTTTGTACATATGGCAGTGTAGATATTTAAATGTTCCTACACATGACTGTGTAGGTATTTCCACGTTTATACAGATGTCTTTATAGATATTTCTGTGTTCATAGAGCTAGCGGTGCAGATATTTCCATGTTTATACAGATAGCGATGTATATATTTCCATGTTTATACAGATCGTGGTGTAGATATTTCCATGTTTATACAGATACCGTTGTAGATATTTCCATGTTTATACAGACCGCAGTGTAGATATTTCCATGTTTATAAAGATAGCAGTGTAGATATTTCCATGTTTGCACAGATGGCGGTGTTGATGTTTCCATCTATACACAGATAGCCCTGTTGGTATGCCCATGTGTATACAGATGGCATTGTAGATATTTCCATGTTTATACAGATGGTGGTGTAGATATTTCCATGTTTGCACAGATGACAGTATAGATATTTCCATGTTTATACAGATGGCGGTGTAGGTATTTCCATGTTTATAGAGACAGCGGTTTAGATATTTCCATATTTATACAGATAACGGTGTAGAAATATCCATGTTTATACAGATCGCTGTGTAGATATTTCCATGTTTATACAGATCGCGGTGTAGATATTTCCATGTTTATACAGATAGCGGTGTAGGTATTTCCATGTTTATACAGATAGCAGTGTAGATATTTCCATGTTTATAGAGATAGCGGTGTAGGTATTTACATGTTTATAGACATAGCGGTGTAGATATTTCCATGTTTATATAGATGGCGTTGTAGATATTTCCATGTTTATACCGATAGCGGTGTTGGTATTTCCACGTTTATACAGATAGCGATGTAGATATTTCCATGTTTATACAGCTCGCGGTGCAGATATTTATATCTTTATACAGATGGCATTGTATATATTTCCCTATTCACACAGATGGCGGTGTAGATGTTTCCATGTTTATACAGATGGCGGAGTAGTTAGTTCCATGTTTATGGAGATGGCAGTGTAGATATTTTCATGTTTATAGAGATGGCGGTGTAGATATTTCCATGTTTATAGAGATAGCAGTGAAGATATTTACATGTTTATACAGATGGCTGTGTAGATATTTCCATGTGTATACAGATGGCATTGAAGATATTTCCATGTTTATACAGACGTCTGTGTAGGCATTTCCATGTTTTTACACATGTCCGTGCAGATATTTCCATGTTTATTGAGATAGCGGTGTAGATATTTCCATGTTTGTACAGATGGCGGTGCTGATATTTCCATCTATACACAGATGGCCGTGTAGATATTTCCATGTTTATACAGATGGCGGCGTAGATATTTCCATGTTTATACAGATAGCGGTGTAGTTATTTCCATGTTTACACAGATGGTGGTGTAGATATTTCCGTGTTTATACACATGGCGGAGTAGATACTTCCATCTTTATGGAGATGGCAGTGTAGATATTTTCATGTTTATAGAGATGGCGGTGTAGATATTTCCATATTTATAGAGATAGCGGTGTAGATATTTCCATCTTTCTACAGATGGCAGTGTAGATATTTCCATGTTTATACAGATGGCTGTGTAGATATTTCCATATTTATACAGAAGTCAGTGTAGATATTTCCATGTGTATACAGATGGTATTGTAGGCATTTCCATGTTTATACAGATGGTGTAGTATTTGTTTCCATGTTTATTCAGATGACTGTGTAGATATTTCCATGCTTTTACAGATGGCAGTGTAGATACTTCAATGTATATAGAGATGGCGCTGTAGATATTTCCATGTTTATAGAGATAACGGTGGAGATATTTCCATGTTTATACAGAGAGCAGTGGAGATATTTCCATGTTTATACCCATAGCGGTGTACATATTTCGATGTTTATAGAGACAGCGGTGTAGGTATTTCCATGTTTATACAGATAGCGGTGCAGATATTTCCATGTTTATACAGATGCCTATGCAGATACTTCCATATTTATACAGAGCGTTGTGTAGATATTTCTATGTTTACACAGATGGCAGTGTAGATATTTAAATGTTCCTACACATGACTGTGTAGGTATTTCCACGTTTATACAGATGTCTTTATATATATTTCCATGTTTATAGAGATAGCGGTGCTGATATTTCCATGTTTATACAGATAGCGGTGTAGATATTTCCATGTTTATACAGATCGTGGTGTAGATATTTCCATGTTTATACAGATACCGTTGTAGATATTTCCATGTTTATACAGACCGCAGTGTAGATATTCCCATGTTTATAGAGATAGCAGTGTAGATATTTCCATGTTTGCACAGATGGCGGTGTTGATGTTTCCATCTATACACTGACTGCCATGTAGGTATTTCCATGTGTATACAGATGGCATTGTAGATATTTCCATCTTTATTCAGATGGTGGTGTAGATATTTCCATGTTTACACAGATGCCTGTATAGGTATTTCTATGTTTATACAGATGGCGGTGTAGATATTTCCATGTTTATAGAGACAGCGGTGTAGATATTTCCATATTTATACAGATAATGGTGTAGAAATATCCATTTTTCTACAGATCGCAGTGTAGATATTTCCATGTTTATACAGATCGCGGTGTAGCTATTTCCATGTTTATACAGATAGCGGTGTAGGTATTTCCATGTTTATACAGATAGCAGTGTAGATATTTCCATGTTTATAGAGATAGCGGTGTAGGTATTTCCATGTTTATAGACATAGCGGTGTAGATATTTCCATGTTTATATAGATGGCGTTGTAGATATTTCCATGTTTGTACCGATAGCGGTGTTGGTATTTCCACGTTTATACAGATAGCGATGTAGATATTTCCATGTTTATACAGCTCGCGGTGCAGATATTTATATCTTTATACAGATGGCATTGTAGATATTTCCCTATTCACACAGATGGTGGTGTAGATGTTTCCATGTTTATACAGATGGCGGAGTAGTTAGTTCCATGTTTATGGAGATGGCAGTGTAGATATTTTCATGTTCATAGAGATGGCGGTGTAGATATTTCCATGTTTATAGAGATAGCAGTGTAGATATTTACATGTTTATACAGATGGCTGTGTAGATATTTCCTTGTGTATACAGATGGCATTGTAGATATTTCCATGTTTATACTGATGAATGTATAGGTATTTCCATGTTTTTACAGATGGCAGTGCAGATATTTCCATGTTTATAGAGATAGCGGTGTAGATATTTCCATGTTTGTACAGATGGTGGTGCTGATATTTCCATCTATAAACAGATGGCCGTGTAGATATTTCCATGTTTATACAGATGGCGGCATAGATATTTCCATGGACATGCAGATGGCGGTGTAGATATTTCCATGTTTATACAGATAGCGGTGGAGTTATTTCCATGTTTACACAGATGGTGGTGTTGAAATTTCCGTGTTTATACACATGGCGGAGTAGATACTTTCATTTTTATGGAGATGGCAGTGTAGATATTTTCATGTTTATAGAGATGGCGGTGTAGATATTTCCATATTTATAGAGATAGCGGTGCAGATATTTCCATGTTTATTAATATAGCGGTGTATATATTTCCATGTTTATACAGATAGCGGTGCAGATATTTCCATGTTTGTACAGATGGCGGTGTTGATATTTCCATCTATACACAGATGGCCGTGTATATATTTCCATGTTTATACAGATGGCGGCACAGATATTTCTATGGATATGTAGATGGTGGTATAGATATTTCCATGAATATACAGATAGCGCTGTACTTATTTCCATGTTTATATAGAGAGCGGTGTAGATATTTCCATGGATGTACACATGGCTGTGTAGATATTTCCATGTTTATACAGATGGCGGTGTAGATATTTCCATGTTTATACAGATAACTTTGTAATTAATTCCATGTTTATACAGATGGCAGTGTAGATATTTCGATGTTTATAGAGATAGCAGTGGAGATATTTCCATGTCTATACAGATAGCGGTGTAGTTCTTTCAATGTTTATATAGATAGCGGTGTAGAAATTTTCATGTATATACACATGGCTATGTAGATATTTCTATGTTTATACAGATGGCGGTGTAGCTATTTCCATGTTTATAGAGATAGCGGTGTAGATATTTCCATGTTTATACAGATACCGTTGTAGATATTTCCATGTTTATACAGACCGCAGTGTAGATATTTCCATGTTTATAAAGATAGCAGTGTAGATATTTCTATGTTTGCACAGATGGCGGTGTTGATGTTTCCATCTATACACAGATAGCCCTGTTGTTATGCCCATGTGTATACAGATGGCATTGTAGATATTTCCATGTTTATACAGATGGTGGTGTAGATATTTCCATGTTTGCACAGATGACAGTATAGATATTTACATGTTTATACAGATGGCGGTGTAGGTATTTCCATGTTTATAGAGACAGCGGTTTAGATATTTCCATATTTATACAGATAACGGTGTAGAAATATCCATGTTTATACAGATCGCTGTGTAGATATTTCCATGTTTATACAGATCGCGGTGTAGATATTTCCATGTTTATACAGATAGCGGTGTAGGTATTTCCATGTTTATACAGATAGCAGTGTAGATATTTCCATGTTTATAGAGATAGCGGTGTAGGTATTTACATGTTTATAGACATAGCGGTGTAGATATTTCCATGTTTATATAGATGGCGTTGTAGATATTTCCATGTTTATACCGATAGCGGTGTTGGTATTTCCACGTTTATACAGATAGCGATGTAGATATTTCCATGTTTATACAGCTCGCGGTGCAGATATTTATATCTTTATACAGATGGCATTGTATATATTTCCCTATTCACACAGATGGCGGTGTAGATGTTTCCATGTTTATACAGATGGCGGAGTAGTTAGTTCCATGTTTATGGAGATGGCAGTGTAGATATTTTCATGTTTATAGAGATGGCGGTGTAGATATTTCCATGTTTATAGAGATAGCAGTGAAGATATTTACATGTTTATACAGATGGCTGTGTAGATATTTCCATGTGTATACAGATGGCATTGAAGATATTTCCATGTTTATACAGACGTCTGTATAGGCATTTCCATGTTTTTACACATGTCCGTGCAGATATTTCCATGTTTATTGAGATAGCGGTGTAGATATTTCCATGTTTGTACAGATGGCGGTGCTGATATTTCCATCTATACACAGATGGCCGTGTAGATATTTCCATGTTTATACAGATGGCGGCGTAGATATTTCCATGTTTATACAGATAGCGGTGTAGTTATTTCCATGTTTACACAGATGGTGGTGTAGATATTTCCGTGTTTATACACATGGCGGAGTAGATACTTCCATCTTTATGGAGATGGCAGTGTAGATATTTTCATGTTTATAGAGATGGCGGTGTAGATATTTCCATATTTATAGAGATAGCGGTGTAGATATTTCCATCTTTCTACAGATGGCAGTGTAGATATTTCCATGTTTATACAGATGGCTGTGTAGATATTTCCATATTTATACAGAAGTCAGTGTAGATATTTCCATGTGTATACAGATGGTATTGTAGGCATTTCCATGTTTATACAGATGGTGTAGTATTTGTTTCCATGTTTATTCAGATGACTGTGTAGATATTTCCATGCTTTTACAGATGGCAGTGTAGATACTTCAATGTATATAGAGATGGCGCTGTAGATATTTCCATGTTTATAGAGATAACGGTGGAGATATTTCCATGTTTATACAGAGAGCAGTGGAGATATTTCCATGTTTATACCCATAGCGGTGTACATATTTCGATGTTTATAGAGACAGCGGTGTAGGTATTTCCATGTTTATACAGATAGCGGTGCAGATATTTCCATGTTTATACAGATGCCTATGCAGATACTTCCATATTTATACAGAGCGTTGTGTAGATATTTCTATGTTTACACAGATGGCAGTGTAGATATTTAAATGTTCCTACACATGACTGTGTAGGTATTTCCACGTTTATACAGATGTCTTTATATATATTTCCATGTTTATAGAGATAGCGGTGCTGATATTTCCATGTTTATACAGATAGCGGTGTAGATATTTCCATGTTTATACAGATCGTGGTGTAGATATTTCCATGTTTATACAGATACCGTTGTAGATATTTCCATGTTTATACAGACCGCAGTGTAGATATTCCCATGTTTATAGAGATAGCAGTGTAGATATTTCCATGTTTGCACAGATGGCGGTGTTGATGTTTCCATCTATACACTGATTGCCATGTAGGTATTTCCATGTGTATACAGATGGCATTGTAGATATTTCCATGTTTATACAGATGGTGGTGTAGATATTTCCATGTTTACACAGATGCCTGTATAGGTATTTCTATGTTTATACAGATGGCGGTGTAGATATTTCCATGTTTATAGAGACAGCGGTGTAGATATTTCCATATTTATACAGATAATGGTGTAGAAATATCCATTTTTCTACAGATCGCAGTGTAGATATTTCCATGTTTATACAGATCGCGGTGTAGCTATTTCCATATTTATACAGATAGCGGTGTAGGTATTTCCATGTTTATACAGATAGCAGTGTAGATATTTCCATGTTTATAGAGATAGCGGTGTAGGTATTTCCATGTTTATAGACATAGCGGTGTAGATATTTCCATGTTTATATAGATGGCGTTGTAGATATTTCCATGTTTATACCGATAGCGGTGTTGGTATTTCCACGTTTATACAGATAGCGATGTAGATATTTCCATGTTTATACAGCTCGCGGTGCAGATATTTATATCTTTATACAGATGGCATTGTAGATATTTCCCTATTCACACAGATGGTGGTGTAGATGTTTCCATGTTTATACAGATGGCGGAGTAGTTAGTTCCATGTTTATGGAGATGGCAGTGTAGATATTTTCATGTTCATAGAGATGGCGGTGTAGATATTTCCATGTTTATAGAGATAGCAGTGTAGATATTTACATGTTTATACAGATGGCTGTGTAGATATTTCCTTGTGTATACAGATGGCATTGTAGATATTTCCATGTTTATACTGATGAATGTATAGGTATTTCCATGTTTTTACAGATGGCAGTGCAGATATTTCCATGTTTATAGAGATAGCGGTGTAGATATTTCCATGTTTGTACAGATGGTGGTGCTGATATTTCCATCTATAAACAGATGGCCGTGTAGATATTTCCATGTTTATACAGATGGCGGCATAGATATTTCCATGGACATGCAAATGGCGGTGTTGATATTTCCATGTTTATACAGATAGCGGTGGAGTTATTTCCATGTTTACACAGATGGTGGTGTTGAAATTTCCGTGTTTATACACATGGCGGAGTAGATACTTTCATTTTTATGGAGATGGCAGTGTAGATATTTTCATGTTTATAGAGATGGCGGTGTAGATATTTCCATATTTATAGAGATAGCGGTGCAGATATTTCCATGTTTATTAAGATAGCGGTGTATATATTTCCATGTTTATACAGATAGCGGTGCAGATATTTCCATGTTTGTACAGATGGCGGTGTTGATATTTCCATCTATACACAGATGACCGTGTATATATTTCCATGTTTATACAGATGGCGGCACAGATATTTCTATGGATATGTAGATGGTGGTGTAGATATTTCCATGAATATACAGATAGCGCTGTACTTATTTCCATGTTTATATAGAGAGCGGTGTAGATATTTCCATGGATGTACACATGGCTGTGTAGATATTTCCAAGTTTATACAGATGGCGGTGTAGATATTTCCATGTTTATACAGATAACTTTGTATGTAATTCCATGTTTATACAGATGGCAGTGTAGATATTTCGATGTTTATAGAGATAGCAGTGGAGATATTTCCATGTCTATACAGATAGCGGTGTAGTTCTTTCAATGTTTATATAGATAGCGGTGTAGAAATTTTCATGTATATACACATGGCTATGTAGATATTTCTATGTTTATACAGATGGCGGTGTAGCTATTTCCATGTTTATAGAGATAGCGGTGTAGATATTTCCATATTTATACATATAGCGGTGTAGATATTTCCATGTTTATACAGATCGCGGTGCAGATATTTCCATGTTTACAGAGATGGTGGTGTAGATATTTCCGTGTTTATACACATGGCAGAGTAGATACTTCCATCTTTATGGAGAAGGCAGTGTAGATATTTTCATGTTTATAGAGACGGCGGTGTAGATATTTCCATATTTATTGAGATAGCGGTGTAGATATTTCCATCTTTCTACAGATGACAGTGTAGATATTTCCATGTTTATACAGATGGCGGTGTAGATATTTCCATATTTATACTGATGTCTGTGTAGATATTTCCATGTGTATACAGATGGTATTGTAGCTATTTCCATGGTTATACAGATGGTTGTGTAGATGTTTCCATGTTTATTCAGATGACTGTGTAGATATTTCCATGCTATTACAGATGGCAGTGTAGATATTTCAATGTTTATAGAGATGGCGCTGTAGATATTTCCATGTTTATAGAGATAACGGTGGAGATATTTCCATGTTTATACAGAGAGCAGTGGAGATATTTCCATGTTTATACACATAGCGGTGTACATATTTCCATGTTTATAGAGACAGCGGTGTAGGTATTTGAATGTTTATACAGATAGCGGTGCAGATATTTCCATGTTTATACAGATGCCTATGCGGATATTTCCATATTTATACAGAGGGCCGTGTAGATATTTCCATGTTTATAGAGATAGCAGTGTAGATATTTCCATTTTTGCACAGATGGCAGTGTTGATGTTTCCATCTATACACAGATTGCCATGTTGATATTTCCATGTGTATACAGATGACATTGTAGATATTTCCATGTTTATACAGATGGTGGAGTAGATATTTCCATGTTTACACAGATGACTGTATAGGTATTTCCATGTTTATACAGATGGCGGTGTAGATATTTCCATGTTTATAGAGATAGCGGTGTAGATATTTCCATATTTATACAGATAACGGTGTAGAAATTTCCATGTTTATACAGATAGCGCTGTAAATATTTCCATGTTTATACAGATCACGGTGTAGGTATTTCCATGTTTATAGAGATAGCGGTGTAGATATTTCCATGTTTGTACAGACCGTGGTGGAGATATTTCCATGTTTATACAGATAGCGGTGTAGATATTTCCATGTTTGTACAGGTGGCGGTGTTGATATTTCCATCTATACACAGATGACCGTGTATATATTTCCATGTTTATACAGATGGCGGCGCAGATATTTCCATGGATATGTAGATGGTGGTGTAGATATTTCCATGTTTATACAGATAGCGCTGTACTTATTTCCATGTTTATATAGAGAGCGGTGTAGATATTTCCATGGATGTACACATGGCTGTGTAGATATTTCCATGTTTATACAGATGGCGGTGTAGATATTTCCATGTTTATACAGATAACTTTGTAAGTATTTCCATGTTTATACAGATGGCGGTGCAGATATTTCGATGTTTATAGAGATAGCAGTGGAGATATTTCCATGTTTATACAGACGTCGGTGTAGATATTTCGATGTTTATAGAGATAGCAGTGGAGATATTTCCATGTTTATACAGAGAGCGGTGTAGATATTTCCATGTTTATACTGATCACGGTGTAGATATTTCCATGTTTATAGAGATGGCGGTGTAGATATTTCCTTGTTCATAGAGGTAGCGGTGTTGATTTTTCCATGTTTTTAGGGATAGCTGTGTGGATATTTCCATGTTTATACAGATAGGGGTGTAGATATTTCCATGTTTATAGAGATGGCGGTGTAGATATTTCCATGTTTATAGAGATCACGGTGTAGTTATTTCCATGTTTATACAGATAGCGGTGTAGATATTTCCATGTATATACAGATGGCTGTGTAGATATTTCCATGTTTATACAGACGGCTGTGTAGATATTTCCAGGTTTAAACAGATGACTTTGTAGGTATTTCCATGTTTATACAGATGGCGGTGTAGGTATTTCCATGGTTATAGAGATAGCTGTGTAGATATTTCCATGTTTATACAGATAGCGGTGTACATATTTCCATGTTTATACAGATCGCGGTTTAGATAATTCCATGTTTATACAGACAGCAGTGGAGATATTTCCATGTTTATACACATAGCGGTGTACATAATTCCATGTTTATAGAGACAGAGGTGTATGTATTTCCATGTTTATACAGATAGCGGTGCAGATATTTCCATGTTTATACAGATGCCTATGCAGATATTTCCATATTTATACAGAGGGCTGTGTAGATATTTCCATGTTTGTACAGATGGCAGTGTAGATAGTTCCATGTTCCTACACATGACTGTGTAGGTATTTCCATTTTTATACAGATGGCTTTGTAGATATTTCCATGTTTATAGAGATAGCGGTGTAGATATTTCCATGTTTATACAGATAGCGGTGTAAATATTTCCATGTTTATACAAATCATGGTGTAGATATTTCCTTGTTTATACAGATTGTAGTGTTGATATTACCATGTTTATAGGGATAGCGGTGGAAATATTTCCACATTTATACAGATAGCGGTGTAGTTATTAGCATGTTTATACAGAGAGCGGTATAGATATTTCCATGTATAAACAGATGTCTGTGTACATATTTCCATATTTAAACAGATGGCGGTGAAGATATTTCCTTGTTTATACAAATAGCGGTGTAGTTATTTCCATGTTTATACAAATAGCGGTGTAGATATTTCCATGTATATACAGATGGCTGTGTAGATATTTCCATGTTTATACAGATGGCTGTGTAGATATCTCCATGTTTCTACAGATGACTTTGTAGGTATTTCCATGTTTATACAGATGGCGGTGTAGGTATTTCCATGTTTATAGAGATAGCTGTGTAGATATTTCCATGTTTATACACATAGCGGTGTAGATATTTCCATGTTAATACAGATCGCGGTGCAGATATTTCCATGTTTATACAGACAGCAGTGGAGATATTTCCATGTTTATACACATAGCGGTGTACATATTTCCATGTTTATAGAGACAGCGGTGTATGTATTTACATGTTTATACAGATAGCGGTGCAGATATTTCCATGTTTATACAGATGCCTATGCAGATATTTCCATATTTATACAGAGGGCTGTGTAGATATTTCCATGTTTATACAGATGACCGTGTAGATATTTCCATGTTTATAGAGATGGCGGCACAGATATTTCTATGGATATGTAGATGGCGGTGTAGATATTTCCATGTTTATACAGATAGCCGTGTAGTTATTTCCATGTTTATATAGATAGCGGTGTAGATATTTCCATGTATATACACATGGCTGTGAAGATATTTCCATGTTTATATAGATAGCGGTGTAGATATTTCCATGTATATACACATGGCTGTGTAGATATTTCCATGTTTATACAGATGGCGGTATAGATATTTCCATGTTTATACAGAGAATTTTATAAGTATTTCCATGTTTATACAGATGGCGGTGTAGTTATTTCCATGTTTATAAAGATAGCTGTGTAGATATTTCCATGTTTATACAGATAGCGGTCTAGATATTTCCATGTTTATAAAGATCGCGTTGTAGATATTTCCATGTTTATACAGATAGCGCTGTAGATATTTCCATGTTTATACAGATGGCGGTGTAGATATTTCCTTGTTTATACAGATGGCGGTGTAGATATTTCCATGTTTATAGAGATAGCGGTGTAGATATATCCATGTTCATAGAGATAGCAGTGAGGATATTTCCATGTTTATACAGATAGCAGTGTAGATATTTCCACTTTTATAGAGATAGCGGTTTAGATATTTCATATTTATACAGATAGCAGTGTAGATATTTCCATGTTTATACAGATTGCAGTGTAGATATTTCCATGTTTATAGAGATAGCAGTGTAGAAATTTCCATGCTTATGCAGATCGCGTTGCAGATATTTCCATCTTTCTACAGATGGCGGTGTAGATATTTCCATGTTTATACAGATCGTGGTGTAGATATTTCCGTGTTTATATAGATGGCGATGTAGATATTTCCTGGTTTATAGAGATAGCATTTTAGGTATTTCCATGTTTATACAGATAGCTGTGTAGGTATTTCCATGTTTATACAGATAGCGGTGTTGCTATTTCCATGTTTATACAGATAGCTGTGTAGATATTTCCATGTTTATAGATCTCGCGGTGTATATATTTACATCTTTATAGAGATGGCAGTGTAGATATTTCCATGATTATAAAAATGGCTGTGTAGATAGTTCCATGTTTTTGGAGATGGCAGTGTAATTATTTTCATGTTTATAGAGATGGCGGTGTAGTTATTTCCATGTTTGTAGAGATACTGGTGTAGATATTTCCATGTTTATAAAGATAGAGGTGCAGATATTTCCATGTTTATAGAGATTATGGAGTAGATATTTCCATGTTTATGCAGATGGCTGTGTAGATATTTCCATGTATATACAGATGCCAGTGTAGTTATTTCCAAGTTTACACAGATGGTAGTGTAGATCCTTCCATGTTTATACAGATGACTTTGTAGATATTTCCAAGCTTTTACAGATGGCGGTGTAGATATTCCATGCTTATAGAGACAGCGGTGAAGATATTTCCATGTTTATACAGATGTCGGTGTAGATATTTCCATGTTTATACAGATAGCGGTGGAGATATTTCCAAGTTTATACAGATAGCGGCGTAGATATTTCCATGTTTATACAGATAGCGGTGTAGATATTTCCATGTTTATACAGATAGAATTGTAGGTATTTCCATGTTTATAGAGATAACAGTGTAGATACTTCCATGTTTATAATGATGGAGGTATAGATATTTCCATGTATATACAGATGACTGTGTACAAATTTCCATGTTTTTACAGACGGCGGTGTAGATATTTCCATGTTTATAGAGATGGCTGTGTGGATATTTCCATGATTATACACATGACGGTGTAGATATTTCCATGTTTATACAGATGGCGGTGTAGATATTTAGATGTTTATGCGGATGGCGGTGTAATTATTTCCAAGTTTACAGAGATAGCGGTGTAGATATTTCCATCTTTGCACAGATTGCCACGTAGATACTTCCATGTTTACGCAGATAGCTGTGTAGATATTTCCAAGTTTACATACATTGCTCTGTAGATGTTTCCATGTTTACACACATAGCGTGGTAGATATTTCCATGTTTATACAAATGAGTGTGTAGATATTTCCACGTTTATACAGATGGTGGTGTAGATATTTCCATGTTTATAGAGATAGCGGTGTAGAAATTTCCGTGTTTATACAAATAGCGGTGTAGATATTTCCATGTTTACCCAGATTGCCGTGTAGATATTCCCATGTTTATATAGGTAGCGGTGAAGATATTTCCATGTTTATACAGATAGCGGTGTAGATATTTCCTTATTTATACAGATAGCGGTGTAGATATTTCCATGTTTACAGAGATAGCGGTGTAAATATTTCCATGTTTTTATACAGATGGCAGTGTAGATGTTTCCAGGTGTATACAGATGGCAGTGTAGATATTTCCATGTTTATACAGATGGCGGTGTAGATATTTCCATGTTTATACAGATAACGGTGTGTCTATTTCCATGATTATACAGATAGCGGTGTAGCTATTTCCATGTTTTTAGAGATGGCTGTGTAGTTATTTCCATGTTTACATAGATGGCAGTGTAGATATTTCCATGTTTATTCAGATAGTGGTGAAGGTACTTCCATGTTAATACAGATGACTTTCTACGAAATTCCATGTTAATACAGATGGTGGCGTAGATATTTCCATGTTTATAGAGATAGCCTTGTAGGTATTTCCATGTTTACACAGATAGTGGTGTAGACATTTCCATGTTTATAGAGATAGCGGTGTAGATATTTCCATATTTATAAAGATAGCAGTGTAGATATTTCCATGTTTATACAGATATCGGCACAGATATTTCCATGTTTATACAGGTAGCGGTGTAGATATTTCCATGTTTATACAGGTAGCGGTGTAGATATTTCTATGTTTACACAGATCGCGTGGTAGTTATTTCCATCTTTCTACAGATGGCATTGTAGATATTTCCTTGTTGATAGAGATATCGTGTTAGGTATTTCCGTGTTTATACAGATGGCGGTGCAGATATTTCCATGTTTATACAGATTGCAGTGTAGATATTTCCATATTTATAAAGATAGCAGTATAGATATTTCCTTGTTTATACAGATAGCGGTTGAGATATTTCCATGTTTATACAGATAGCGATTGAGATATTTCCATGTTTATACAGAGAGCAGTGTAGATATTTCCATGTTTATAGAGATAGCGGTTTATGTATTTCGATGTTTACACAGATAGCGTTGTAGTTATTTCTAAATTTATAGAGATAGCGGTTTAGATATTTCCAATTTTATACAGATAGCGGTGTAGACATTTCCATGTTTATAGAGATAGCAGTGTAGATATTTCCGTATTTAAAGATATAGTGGTGTAGGTATTTCCATGTTTATACAGATAGCGGTGTAGACATTTCCATGTTTATACAGATAGCTGTGTAGTAATTTCCATGTTTATAGAGATAGCGGTGTAGATATTTCCATGTTTATACTGATGTCCGTGTAGATATTTCTATGTGTGTAGAGATGGCAGTGTAGATATTTCCATGTTTATACAGATGACTCTGTAGATATTTCCAGATTTTTACACATGGCGGTTTAGATATTTCCATGTTTATACTGATGGCGGTGTGGATATTTCCATGATTATACAGATGGCAGTGTTGATATTTCCATGATTATACAGAACGCGGTGTAGATATTTCCATGTTTACACAGATAGCGGTGTTGGTATTTCCATGTTTATACAGAGAGCGGTGAAGATATTTCCATGTTTCTAGAGCTCACGGTGTAGATATTTCCTTGTTTATACTGATGGTGGTGTAGATATTTCCATGTATGTACAGATGGCGGTGTAGATAGTTCCATGATTATGGTGATGGCAGAGTAGATATTTTCATGTTTATAGAGATGGCGGTGTAGATATTTCCATGTGTATAGAGATAGTGGTGTAGGTATTTCCATGTTTATAGAGATAGCGGTATGGATATTTCTATGTTTATAGAGATAGCGATGTAGATATTTCCAAGTTTATACAGATGGTTTTGTAGATATTTCCATGTTTATACAGATAGCGGTGTAGGTATTTCCATGTTTATACAGATAGCGTTGTAGATATTTCCATGTTTACACAGATAGCGTTGTATATGTTTCCATGTTTATAGAGATAGTGGTGTATATATTTCCATGTTTACACAGATAGCATTGTAGATATCTCCACGTTTATGGAGAGAGCGGTTTTGTTATTTCCAAGTTTATCCAGATAGTGGTGTAGACATTTCCATGTTTATAGAGATATCAGTGTAGATATTTCCATGTTTATACAGATAGTGGTGTAGATATTTCCATGTTTATACAGATCGTGTTGTAGATATTTCCAAGTTTATACTGATAGCGGTGTAGATATTTCCACGTTTATACAGATAGTGTTGTAGATATTTCCATGTTTGTAGAGATGGCGGTGTAGATATTTCTATGTTTATAGACATAGTAGTGTAGAAAATTCCATGTTTATGGAGATGGCGTTGTAGGTACTTCCATGTTGATGGGTATAGTGGTGTAGATATTTCCATGTTTATACAGATAGCGGAGTAGATATTTCCATGTTTATACAGATAGCGGTGTTGGTATTTTCATGTTTATACAGATAGCGTTGTAGACATTTCCATGTTTATTCAGCTCACGATGTAGATATTTCCATCGTTATACAGATGGCAGTGTAGATATTTCCATGTTAATACAGATATCGGTGTCGTTATTTCCATGTTTACACAAATGGTGGTGTAGATAGTTCCATCTTTATGGAGATGGTGGTGTAGATATTTTCATGTTTATAGAAATGGCAGTGTAGATATTTCCATGTTTATAGAGATTGTGGTGTAGATATTTCCATGTTTATAGAGATAGCGGTGTAGGTATTTCCAAGTGTATAGAGATTGCGGTGTAGATATTTCCATGTTTATAGAGATAGCGGTGTAGATATTTCCATGTTTATAGAGATAGTGGTGTAGATGTTTCCATGTTTATACTGATGGCTGTGTAGATATTTCCATTTGTATACCGAAGGCAGTGTAGATATTTCCATGTTTATAGGGATGGTGGTGTAGATATTTCCTTGTTTATACAGATGACTGTGTAGATGTTTCCACGTTTATACAGATGGCGGTGTAGATTTTTCCATGTTTATAGAGACAGCGGTGTAGATATTTCCATGTTTATACAGATAGCGGAGTAGATATTTCCATGTTTATGCACATAGCGGTGGAGATATTTCCATGTTTATACAGATGGCGGTGTAGATATTTCCATGTTTATACAGATAGCAGTGTAGATATTTCCAAGTTTATACAGATATTGGTGTCGTTATTTCCATGTTTATACAGATATCGGTGTAGACATTTCCATGTTTATACAGAAAGCGGTGTAGGTATTTCCATGTTTATAGAGATAGCGGTGTAGATGTTTCCATGTTGATACTGATAGCTGTGGAGATATTTCCATGTGTATACAGATGGCAGTGTAGATATTTCCATGTTTATACTCACGGAGGTGTAGATATTTCCAAGTTTATACAGATGACGGTGTACATATTTCCATGTTTTTCCAAATTGCAGTGTAGATATTTCCATGTTTATGCAGATGGCGGTGTGGATTTTTCCATGATTATGCAGATGGCGGTGTTGATATTTCCATGTTTATACAGATATCGGTGTAGATATTTCCATGTTTATTTACCTCACGGAGTAGATACTTACATCTTTACAGAGATGGCATTGTAGATATTTCCATGTTTATTCAGATGGCGGTGTAGATATTTCCATATTTATACAGAACGCGGTGTAGATAGTTCAGTGATTATGGAGACGGCAGTGTGGATATTTTCATGTTTATAGATATGGCGTTTTAGATATTTCTATGTTTATAGAGACAGCAGTGTAGATATTTCCATGTTTATACAGATAGCGGTGTAGGTATTTCCATGTTTATACAGATAGCGGTGTAGATATTTCCATGTTTACAGATAACAGTGTGGATATTTCCATGTTTATACGGATAGTGGTGTAGATATTTCCATGTTTATGCAATCGACTGTGTAGGTATTTCCATGTTTGTACAGATGGCGGTGTAGATATTTCCATGTTTCTAGAGAGAGCCAAGTAGATATTTCCACGTTTATACAGCTAGCAGTGTAGATATTTCCATATTTTTACCGATAGCGGTGTAGATACTTCCATGTTTATACAGATAGTGGTGTAGATATTTCCATGTTTATACAGATTGCATTGTAGGTATTTCCATGTATATGGAGATAGCGCTGTAGGTATTTCCGTGTTTATACAGATGGCTGTGCAGATATTTCCATGTGTATACAGATGGCAGTGTAGATATTTCTATGTTTATACACATGGAGGTGTAGATATTTCCATGTTTATACAGATAGTGGTGTAGATATTTCCATGTTTATAAAGATGACTGTGTAGGTATTTCCATGTTTATACAGATGACGGTGTAGATATTTCCATGATTATGGAGATAGCCATGTAGATATTTACATGTTTATGCAGATAGCAGTGTAGTTATTTCCGTGTTTAAACAGATAGCGGTGTAGATATTTGCATGTTTACAGAGATATCTGTGTAGATATTTCCATAATTGCGCATATTGCGGGGTAGATATTTCCATCTTTACACAGATAGCGGTGTACATATTTCCATGTTTACACAGATAGCTGTGAAGCTATTCCCATGTTTACACAGATAGTGTTGTAGATATTTCCATGTTTATACAGGTAGCGGTGTAGATATTTCCATGTTTACAAAGATAATGGTGTAGATATTTCCATGTTTATAGAGATAGCGGTGTAGATATTTCCATGTTTATAAAGATAGCGACGTAGATATTTCCATGTTTATACAGATAGCGGTGTAGATATTTCCATGTTTATACAGATAGCGGTGGAGATATTTCCATGTTTATACAGATAGCGTTGTAGATATTTCCATGTTTATACAGATAGCGGTGTAGATATTTCCATGTTTATACAGATAACGGGGTAGATATTTCCATGTTTACAGAGATAGCGTAGTATATACTTTGATATTTGCACAGATTGTGCTGTACATATTTTCATCTTTACACAGATAGTGGTGTACATATTTCCATGTTTTCACACATAGCTGTGTAGATATTTCCATGTTTACACAGATATTGTTGTAGATATTCCCATGTTTTTACAGATAGCGGTGTAGATATTTCCATGTTTATAAAGAAAGCAGTGTAGGTATTTGCATGTTTATACAGATAGCGGTGTAGATATTTCCATGTTTACACAGATATTGTTGTAGATATTTCCATGTTTATACAGATAGCGTTGTAGGTATTTCAATATTTATAGAGATAGCGGTGTAGATATTTCCATGTTTATGAAGATTGTGCTGAAGATATTTCCATGTTTATACAGATAGCGGTGTAGACAATTCCATGTTTACAGAGATCGTGGTGTAGATATTTCCATGTTTATACAGATAGCGGTGTAGATATTTCCATGTCTATAGAGATAGCGGTGTAGGTATTTCCATATTTATACAGATTGCGGTGTAGATATTTCCCTCTTTATACAGATGGCGGTCTAGATATTTCCATGTTTATACAAATGGCAGTGAAGATATTTCCATGTTTATACAGATATTGGTGTAGATATTTCCATGTTTATACAGATGGCGGTTTAGATATATCCATGTTTCGGAAGATGGCGGTGTAGATATTTTCATGTTTATAGAGATGGCGGTGTAGATATTTCCATGTTTATACAGATGTCTGTGTAGATATTACTATGTTTATAGAGATAGCGGTGTAAATATTTCCATGTTTATAGAGATCGCGGTGTAAGTATTTTCATGTTTATAGAGATAGCGGTGTAGATATTTCCACGTTTATACAGATAGCGGTGTTGGGATTTCCAAGTTTATACAGATAGCGTTGTAAATATTTCCATGTTTATACACCTCGCGGTGTAGATATTTCCATCTTTATACAGATGGCAGTGTAGATATTTCCATGTTTATAAATATAGCGGTGTAGATATTTCCATGTCTATAGAGATATCGGTGTAGGTATTTCCATATTTATACAGATTGCGGTGTAGATATTTCCATCTTTATACAGATGGCGGTGTAGATAATTCTATGTTTATACAGATGATTGTGTAGGTATTTCCATGTTTATATATATGGCGGTGTAGATATTTCCATGTTTAAAGAGATAGCCAGGAAGATATTTGCATGTTTATACAGACAGCGGTGTATACATTTCCATGTTTATAGAGATAGCGGTGTAGATATTTCCATATTTATACAGAGAGTGGTGTAGATATTTCCATGTTTCTACAGATAGCGTTGTAGATGTTTCCATGTTTATACAAATAGCGGTGTAGATATATCCATCTTTATACAGATCGTGGTGTAGATATTTCCATGTTTATACAGATAACGGTGTAGATATTCCCATGTTTATACAGATAGCGGTGTAGATATTTCCATATTTACAGAGATAGAGGTGTAGATATTTCCATAATTGCACAGATTGCGGTGTACATATTTCCACGTTTATACAGATAGCGGTGTAGATATTTCCATGTTTATACAGATAGCAGTGTAGATATTTCCATGTTTATGCAGATAGCAGTGTAGATATTTCCATGTTTATACAGATAGCAGTGTAGATATATCCATGTTTATGCTGATTGCGGTGTAGATATTTCCATGTTTATACAGATAGCGGTGTAGATATTTCCATATTTACAGGGATAGAGGTGTAGATATTTCCATGTTTGCACAGATTGCGGTGTACATATTTCCACGTTTATACAGATAGCGGTGTAGATATTTCAATATTTATAGAGATAGCGGTTTAGTTATTTCCATTTTTATACAGATGGCAGTGTAGATACTTCCATGTTTATACAGAAGGCGGTGAAGATATTTCCATGTTTTTAGGGACAGCCATGTAGATATTTCCATGTTTATACAGCTCGCGGAGAAGATATTTATATCTTTATACAGATGGCATTGTAGATATTTCCTTATTCACACAGATGGCGGTGTAGATGTTTCCATGTTTATACAGATGGCGGAGTAGTTAGTTCCATTTTTATGGAGATGGCAGTGTAGATATTTACATGTTTATACTGATGGCTGTGCCGATATTTCCATGTTTATTCAGAGTTCTCTGTAGATTTTTCCATGTTTATATAGATGACAGTGTAGATATTTCCAGGTTTATACAGATGACTGTGTAGATATTTCCATGTTAATACAGATGGCGGTGTAGATATTTCCATGTTTATTGAGATAGCGGTGTAGATATTTCCATGTTTATAGACATAGCGGTTTAAATATTTCCATCTTTATACAGATAGTGGTGTAGATATTTCCATGTTTATACAGATGGCGGTGTAGATACAGCCATGTTTCTGAATATGGCAGTGTAGATATTTTCATGTTTACTTAGATGGCGGTGTAGACATTAACATGTTTACAGAGATTGCGGTGTAGATATTTACATGTTTATAGTGCAAGTGGTGTAGGTATTTCCATGTTTATAGAGATAGCGGTGTAGACATTTCCATATTTATATAGGTAGCGGTGTAGTTATTTCCATGTTTATAAAGATGGAGGTGTAGATATTTCCATGTTTCTAAAGATGGCGGTGTAGATATTTCCTTGTTTATACAGATAGCGGTGTAGATATTTCCATGTATATAGAGTTAGCGGTGTAGATATTTCCATGTTTACACAGATAGCGGTGGAGTTATTTCCCTGTTTATACAGATAGCGATGTAGATATTTCCATGTTTATACAGATAGCAGTGTAGATATTTCCATGTTTATAGAGATAGCGGTATAGATATATCCATGTATATACAGAAGGCTGTGTAGATATTTCCCTGTGTATACAGATGGCGGTGTAGATATTTCCAAGTTTATACATATAGCAGCGTAGATATTTCCATGTTTACAGATATAGCGGTAAAGATATTTCCATCTTTGCACAGATGGCCGTGTAGACATTGCAAATTTTACAGAGATAGCGGTGTAGATATTTCCAAGTTTACACAGATACCTGTGTCGATATTTCCATGTTTACAGAGATATCATTGACGATATTTCCATGTTTATACAGATAGCGGTGTAGTTATTTACATGTTGATACAGATAGCGGTGTAGATATTTTCAGGGTTATACTGATAGTGGTGTAGATATTTCCACGTTTTACAGATAGTTGTGTAGATATTTCCCTGTTTACACAGATAGCGTTGTAAATATTTCCATGTTTACACAGATAGCGTTGTAAATATTTCCATGCTTGCACAGATTGCGGGGTAGATATTTCAAAGTTTTCACAGATAGCTGTGTAGATATTTCTATGTTTACACAGATAGCATTGTAGATATTTCATTGTCTATAGAGATAGCGGTGTAGTTATTTCCATGTTTTTAAAGATACCGGTGTAGGTATTTCTGTGTTTAAAAGGTAGCGGTGGAGATATTTCCATGTTTATACAGATAGCGGTGTATAAATTTCCATGTTTATACAGATAGCGGTGTAGTTATTTCCATGTTTATACAGATAGCGGTGTAGATATTTCCATGTTTATAGAGACTGCGGTGTAGAAATTTCCATCTTTGCACAGATTGCTGTGTAGATATTTGCATGTTTATACAGATTGCGGTGTAGTAATTTCCATGTTGATACAGATAGCGGTGTAGATATTTCCATGTTTATACAGGTAGCGGTGTAGAAATTCCCATGTTTATACAGATCGCTTTGTAGATATTTCCATCTTCCTACAGATGTCAGTGTAGATATTTCCAAGTTTATACAGATGTCTGTGCAGATATTTCCATGTTTATGCAGATGGCGGTGTAGATATTTCCATGTTTATAGAGATGGCGGTGTAGTTATTTCTATATTTATAGAGATAGCGGTGTAAATATTTCCATGTTTATAGAGATGGTGGTGTAAGTATTTTCATGTTTATAGAGATAGCAGTGTAGATATTTCCATATTTAAACAGATAGCGGTGTTGCTACTTCCATGTTTATACAGATAGCGGTGTAGATATTTCCATGTTTATACAGCTCGTGGTGTAGATATTTCCATCTTTATACAAATGGGAGTGGAGATATTTCCATGTTTATACAGATAGCGGTGTAGATATTTCCATGTCTATAGAGATATCGGTGTAGGTTTTTCCATATTTATACAGATTGTGGTGTAGATATTTCCATCTTTATACAGATGGCGGTGTAGATATTTCCATGTTTTACAGATAGAAGTGAAGATATTTCCATGTTTATACAGATAGTGGTGTAGATATTTCCAAGTTTATAGAGATGGCGTTGTAGATGCATCCATGTTTCTGAAGATGGCGGTGTAGATATTTTCATGTTTATAGAGATGGCGGTGTAGATATTTCCATGAATATAGAGATTGCAGTGTAGATATTTCCATGTTTATAGAGAATGTGGTGCAGGTATTTCCATGTTTATAGAGATAGCCGTGTAGATATTTCCATATTTATACAGATAGCGGTGTAGATATTCCCATGTTTATACAGATTGTGGTGTAGATATTTCCATGTTTCTACAGATGGCGGTGTAGATATTTCCTTGTTTATACAGACAGCGATGCAGATATTTCCATGTTTATACAGGTTGCGCTGTTGATATTTCCATGTTTACAGAGATAGCGGTGTAGTTATTTCCATTTTGCACAGATTGCCGTGTAGATATTTCCATGTTTACGAAGATAGCTGTGTAGATATTTCCAAGTTTACACAGATAGCTGTGTAGATATTTGCATGTTTACACACATAGCGTTGTACATATTTCCATGTTTATACAGATTGCGGTGTAGATATGTTCATGTTTATACAGATAGCGGTGTAGATATTTCCATGTTTATACAGATAGCGGTGTAGATATTTCCATGTTTATACTGATAGCGGTGGAGATATATCCCTGTTTATAGAGATAGCGATGTAGATATTTCCATGTTTGTACAGATAGCGGTGTAGATATTTCCATGTTTATAGAGATAGCAGTGTAGATATTTCCATGTTTATACAGATGGCTGTGTAGATATTTCCATGTGTGTACAGATGGCGGTGTAGATATTTCCAAGTATAAAGAGATAGCAGTGTAGATATTTTCATGTTTATAGAGAAAGAGGTGTAGGTGTTTCCATGTTTATACAGATGTCAGTGTAGATATTTCCATGTTTATACAGATATCGGTGTAGATATTTCCATGTTTACAGAGATAGCAGTGTAGGTATTTCCATCTTTGCACAGATTGCGGTGTAGGTATTGCCAAATTTACACAGATAGCAGTGTAGATATTTCCATGTTTACAGAGATAGCATTCTAGATATTTCCATGTTTATATAGATTGTGGTGTAGTTATTTCCATGTTGATACAGATAGCGGTGTAGATATTTCCATGTTTTTACAGGTAGCGGTGTAGAAATTCCCATGTTGATACAGATCGCTTTGTAGACATTTCCATCTTTCTACAGATGTCAGTTTAGATATTTCCAAGTTTATACAGATGGCAGTGTAGATATTTCCATGTTTATACAGATGTCTGTGTAGATATTTCCATGTTTATACAGATGTCTGTGTAGATATTTCCATGTTTATGCAGATGGCGGTGTATATATTTCCATTTTTATAGAGATGGCGGTGTAGTTATTTCTATGTTTATAGAGATAGCGGTGTAAATATCTCCATGTTTATAGAGATGGTGGTGTAAGTATTTTCATGTTTATAGAGATAGCGGTGTAGATATTTCCATGTTTATACAGATAACGGTGTTGGTATTTCCATGTTTATACAGATAGCGGTGTAAATATTTCCATGTTTATACAGCTCGCGGTGTAGATATTTCCATCTTTATACAGATGGCAGTGTAGATATTTCCATGTTTATACAGATGGCTGTGTAGATATTTCCATGTGTGTACAGATGGCAGTGTAGATATTTCCATGTTTATACAGATGGCGCTGTAGATATTTCCATGTTTATACAAATGGCAGTGTAGATATTTCCATGTTTATACAGATAGCGGTGTAGATATTTCCATGTTTACAGAGATAGCGGTGTAGTTATTTCCATCTTTGCACAGATTGCGCTGTAGTTATTGCCAAATTTACACAGAAAGCGGTGAAGATATTTCCAAGTTTACACAGATAGCTGTGTAGAAATTCCCATGTTTATACTGATCGCTTTGTAGATATTTCCATCTTTCTACAGATGTCAGTGTAGATATTTCCAAGTTTAAACAGATGGCAGTGTTGATATTTCCATGTTTATACAGATGCCTGTGTAGATATTTCCATGTTTATGCAGATGGCGGTGTAGATATTTCCGTGTTCATAGGGATGTCGGTGTAGATATTTCTATGTTTATAGAGATAGCGGTGTAAATATTTCCTTGCTTATAGAGATGGTGGTGTAAGTATTTTCATGTTTATAGAGATAGCGTTGTAGATATTTCCATGTTTATACAGATAACGGTGTCGGTATTTCCATGTTTATACAGATAGCGGTGTAGATATTTCCATGTTTATAAAGCTCACGGTGCAGATATTTCCATCTTTATACAGATGGCAGTGTAGATATTTCCATGTTTATACAGATAGCGGTGTAGATATTTACATGTCTATAGAGGCAGCGGCGTAGGTATTTCCATATTTATACAGATTCCGGTGTAGATATTTCCATCTTTATACAGATGGCGATGTAGATATTTCCATGTTTATACACATGGCAGTGAAGATATTTCCATGTTTATACAGATAGTGGTGTAGATATTTCCATGTTTATAAAGATGGCGGTGTAGATACATCCATGTATCTGAAGATGGCGGTGTAGATATTTTCATGTTTATAGAGATGGTGGTGTAGATATTTCCATGTATATAGAGATTGCAGTGTAGATATTTGCATGTTTATAGAGAAAGCGGTGTAGGTGTTTCCACGTTTATAGAGATAGTGGTGTGGATATTTCCATATTTATACAGATAGCAGTGTAGGTATTTCCATGTTTATACAGACGGCGTTGTAGATATTTCCTTGTTTATACAGATAGCGGTGTAGATATTTCCATGTTTATACAGATATCAATGTAGATATTTCCAGGTTTATACAGAGAGCGGTGTTGATATTTCCACGTTTTACAGATAGTGGTGTAGATATTTCCATCTTTGTACAGATAGCGGTGAAGATATTTCCATGTTTACACAAATAGCCGTGTAGATATTTCTCTGTATACACAGATAGAGTTGCAGATATTTCCATGTTTATAGAGATAGCGGTGCAGATATTTCCATCTTTATACAGATAGCGGAGTGGGTATATCCATGTTTATACAGATAGCGGTGTGGGTATTTCCATGTTTATACAGATAGCGGTATAGATATTTCCATGTTTATAGAGATGACTGTCTAGATATTTCCATGTTTATACAGCTTTCCGTGTAGATATTTCCATGTTTATACAGATAGCCGTGTAGATATTTCCATGTTTATACAGATAGCTGTGTAGATATTTCCATGTTTATACAGACAGCAATGTAGATATTTCTATGTTTATAGAGATAGCGGTGTAGATATTTTCATGTTCATACAAACAACAGTGTATATATTTTCATGTTTATGGAGATAGCGGTGTAGATATTTTCATTTTTATAGACATAGCGGTGTAAATATTTCCAAGTTTTTACAGATAGCGGTGTAAATATTTCCATGATTATACAGATAGCGGTGTAAATATTTTCATGTTTATAGACATAGCTGTGTAGATATTTCCATGTTTTTAGAGATAGCTGTGTAAATATTTCCATATTTATACAGATAGCCGTGTAAATGTTTACACGTTTATAGGGATAGCGGTGTAGATATTCCCACGTTTATACAGATAGCTTTGTAGATATTTCCCCGATTATAGACATAGCGGTGTAGATATTTCCACTTTTATACAGATAGCGGTGAAGATATTTCCTCTTTTATACAGATTGCGGTGTAGAAATTTCCAAGATTATACACATAGCGGTGCAGATATTTCCACGATTATACACATACCGGTGTAGATATTTCCATGTTTATACAGATAGCGGTGTAGATATATCCACGTTTGTAGAGATAGCGATGTAGATATTTCCACGTCTATACAGATAGCGGTGTAGGTATTTCCACGTTAATACAGATAACGGTGTAGATATTTCCAGGTTTATAGAGACAGCGGTGTAGATATTTCCATGTTTCTACAGATAGCGGTGTAGATATTTCCATGTTTATAGAGACAGCGGTGTAGATATTTCCATGTTTATACAGATAGCGGTGTACATATTTCCATGTTTATAGAGTCAGTGGTGTTGATATTTCCATGGTTAAACTGATACCCGTGTATATATTTCCATGTTTATACATACAGCGGTGTATATATTTCCATGTTTTACAGATAGTGGTGTAGATATTTCCATGTTTACAGAGATAGCGGTGTAGTTATTTCCATTTTGCACAGATTGCCGTGTAGATATTTCCATGTTTATGAAGATAGCTGTGTAGATATTTCCAAGTTTACACAGATAGCTGTGTAGATATTTGCATGTTTACACACATAGCGTTGTACATATTTCCATGTTTATACAGATTGCGGTGTAGATATGTTCATGTTTATACAGATAGCGGTGTAGATATTTCCATGTTTATACAGATAGCGGTGTAGATATTTCCATGTTTATACTGATAGCGGTGGAGATATATCCCTGTTTATAGAGATAGCGATGTAGATATTTCCATGTTTGTACAGATAGCGGTGTAGATATTTCCATGTTTATAGAGATAGCAGTGTAGATATTTCCATGTTTATACAGATGGCTGTGTAGATATTTCCATGTGTGTACAGATGGCGGTGTAGATATTTCCAAGTATAAAGAGATAGCAGTGTAGATATTTTCATGTTTATAGAGAAAGAGGTGTAGGTGTTTCCATGTTTATACAGATGTCAGTGTAGATATTTCCATGTTTATACAGATATCGGTGTAGATATTTCCATGTTTACAGAGATAGCAGTGTAGGTATTTCCATCTTTGCACAGATAGCGGTGTAGGTATTGCCAAATTTACACAGATAGCAGTGTAGATATTTCCATGTTTACAGAGATAGCATTCTAGATATTTCCATGTTTATATAGATTGTGGTGTAGTTATTTCCATGTTGATACAGATAGCGGTGTAGATATTTCCATGTTTTTACAGGTAGCGGTGTAGAAATTCCTATGTTGATACAGATCGCTTTGTAGACATTTCCATCTTTCTACAGATGTCAGTTTAGATATTTCCAAGTTTATACAGATGGCAGTGTAGATATTTCCATGTTTATACAGATGTCTGTGTAGATATTTCCATGTTTATACAGATGTCTGTGTAGATATTTCCATGTTTATGCAGATGGCGGTGTATATATTTCCATTTTTATAGAGATGGCGGTGTAGTTATTTCTATGTTTATAGAGATAGCGGTGTAAATATCTCCATGTTTATAGAGATGGTGGTGTAAGTATTTTCATGTTTATAGAGATAGCGGTGTAGATATTTCCATGTTTATACAGATAACGGTGTTGGTATTTCCATGTTTATACAGATAGCGGTGTAAATATTTCCATGTTTATACAGCTCGCGGTGTAGATATTTCCATCTTTATACAGATGGCAGTGTAGATATTTCCATGTTTATACAGATGGCTGTGTAGATATTTCCATGTGTGTACAGATGGCAGTGTAGATATTTCCATGTTTATACAGATGGCGCTGTAGATATTTCCATGTTTATACAAATGGCAGTGTAGATATTTCCATGTTTATACAGATAGCGGTGTAGATATTTCCATGTTTACAGAGATA
This sequence comes from Pan troglodytes, assembly GCF_028858775.2. Lineage (NCBI taxonomy): Eukaryota > Metazoa > Chordata > Mammalia > Primates > Hominidae > Pan > Pan troglodytes. The sequence continues at coordinate 718,327 of NC_072419.2, read as the reverse complement.
GCGGTGTAGTTATTTCCATCTTTGCACAGATTGCGCTGTAGTTATTGCCAAATTTACACAGAAAGCGGTGAAGATATTTCCAAGTTTACACAGATAGCTGTGTAGAAATTCCCATGTTTATACTGATCGCTTTGTAGATATTTCCATCTTTCTACAGATGTCAGTGTAGATATTTCCAAGTTTAAACAGATGGCAGTGTTGATATTTCCATGTTTATACAGATGCCTGTGTAGATATTTCCATGTTTATGCAGATGGCGGTGTAGATATTTCCGTGTTCATAGGGATGTCGGTGTAGATATTTCTATGTTTATAGAGATAGCGGTGTAAATATTTCCTTGCTTATAGAGATGGTGGTGTAAGTATTTTCATGTTTATAGAGATAGCGTTGTAGATATTTCCATGTTTATACAGATAACGGTGTCGGTATTTCCATGTTTATACAGATAGCGGTGTAGATATTACCATGTTTATAAAGCTCACGGTGCAGATATTTCCATCTTTATACAGATGGCAGTGTAGATATTTCCATGTTTATACAGATAGCGGTGTAGATATTTACATGTCTATAGAGGCAGCGGCGTAGGTATTTCCATATTTATACAGATTCCGGTGTAGATATTTCCATCTTTATACAGATGGCGATGTAGATATTTCCATGTTTATACACATGGCAGTGAAGATATTTCCATGTTTATACAGATAGTGGTGTAGATATTTCCATGTTTATAAAGATGGCGGTGTAGATACATCCATGTATCTGAAGATGGCGGTGTAGATATTTTCATGTTTATAGAGATGGTGGTGTAGATATTTCCATGTATATAGAGATTGCAGTGTAGATATTTGCATGTTTATAGAGAAAGCGGTGTAGGTGTTTCCACGTTTATAGAGATAGTGGTGTGGATATTTCCATATTTATACAGATAGCAGTGTAGGTATTTCCATGTTTATACAGACGGCGTTGTAGATATTTCCTTGTTTATACAGATAGCGGTGTAGATATTTCCATGTTTATACAGATATCAATGTAGATATTTCCAGGTTTATACAGAGAGCGGTGTTGATATTTCCACGTTTTACAGATAGTGGTGTAGATATTTCCATCTTTGTACAGATAGCGGTGAAGATATTTCCATGTTTACACAAATAGCCGTGTAGATATTTCTCTGTATACACAGATAGAGTTGCAGATATTTCCATGTTTATAGAGATAGCGGTGCAGATATTTCCATCTTTATACAGATAGCGGAGTGGGTATATCCATGTTTATACAGATAGCGGTGTGGGTATTTCCATGTTTATACAGATAGCGGTATAGATATTTCCATGTTTATAGAGATGACTGTCTAGATATTTCCATGTTTATACAGCTTTCCGTGTAGATATTTCCATGTTTATACAGATAGCCGTGTAGATATTTCCATGTTTATACAGATAGCTGTGTAGATATTTCCATGTTTATACAGACAGCAATGTAGATATTTCTATGTTTATAGAGATAGCGGTGTAGATATTTTCATGTTCATACAAACAACAGTGTATATATTTTCATGTTTATGGAGATAGCGGTGTAGATATTTTCATTTTTATAGACATAGCGGTGTAAATATTTCCAAGTTTTTACAGATAGCGGTGTAAATATTTCCATGATTATACAGATAGCGGTGTAAATATTTTCATGTTTATAGACATAGCTGTGTAGATATTTCCATGTTTTTAGAGATAGCTGTGTAAATATTTCCATATTTATACAGATAGCCGTGTAAATGTTTACACGTTTATAGGGATAGCGGTGTAGATATTCCCACGTTTATACAGATAGCTTTGTAGATATTTCCCCGATTATAGACATAGCGGTGTAGATATTTCCACTTTTATACAGATAGCGGTGAAGATATTTCCACTTTTATACAGATTGCGGTGTAGAAATTTCCAAGATTATACACATAGCGGTGCAGATATTTCCACGATTATACACATACCGGTGTAGATATTTCCATGTTTATACAGATAGCGGTGTAGATATATCCACGTTTGTAGAGATAGCGATGTAGATATTTCCACGTCTATACAGATAGCGGTGTAGGTATTTCCACGTTAATACAGATAACGGTGTAGATATTTCCAGGTTTATAGAGACAGCGGTGTAGATATTTCCATGTTTCTACAGATAGCGGTGTAGATATTTCCATGTTTATAGAGACAGCGGTGTAGATATTTCCATGTTTATACAGATAGCGGTGTACATATTTCCATGTTTATAGAGTCAGTGGTGTTGATATTTCCATGGTTAAACAGATACCCGTGTATATATTTCCATGTTTATACATACAGCGGTGTATATATTTCCATGTTTTACAGATAGTGGTGTAGATATTTCCATGTTTATAGAGATAGCGGTGTAGATATTTCCATGTTTATAGAGATATCTTTGTAAATATTTCCATGTTTATACAGATAGCAGTGTAACTATTTCCATGTTTATAGAGATAGCGGTGTAGATATTTCCATGTTTATACAGATAGCGGTGTAGATATTTCCACATTTATACTTATAGCGGTGTAGATATTTCCAGGTTTATAGAGTTAGTGGTGTAGATATTCCCACGTTTATAGAGATAGCGGTGTAGATATTTCCATGTTTTTAGAGATAGCGGTGTATATATTTCCACGTTTATAGAGATAGCGGTGTAGATATTTCCATGTTTCTAGAGACAGCGGTGTAGATATTTCCATGTTCATAGAGATAGCGGTGTAGATATTTCCGTGTTTATAGAGACAGTGATGTAGATATTTGCGTGTTTATAGAGATAGCATTGTTCATATTTCCATGTTTATAGAGACAGTGGTGTAGATATTTTCATGTTTATACAGATAGAGGTGTAGATATTTCCATGTTTATAGAGACATCAGTGTAGATATTTCCAAGTTTATTCAGATAGCGGTGTAGATATTTCCATGTTTCTACAGATACCGGTGTAGATATTTCCATGTTTATACAGATAGCGGTGTAGATATTTCCATGTTTATACAGATGGCGATGTAGGTATTTCCATGTCTATACAGATAGCGGTGTAGATATTTCCATGTTTATAGAGATAGCGGTGTAGATATTTCCATGTTTATACCGATGTCAGTGTAGTTATTTCCATGTGTATAGAGATGGCAGTGTAGATATTTCCAGGTTTATTCAGATGGAGTTGTAGATATTTCCATGTTTATACAGATGACTGTGAAGGTATTTTCATGTTTTTACTGATGGTGGTGTAGATATATCCGTGTTTATACAGATAGCGTTGTAGATATTTCCATGTTTATACAGATAGCGGTGCAGATAATTCCATGTTTATAGAGATAGCGTTGTAGATATTTCCATCTTTGCACAGATTTCAGTGTAGATATTTCCATCTTTCCACAGAAAGCGGTGTAGATATTTCCATGTTTACACAGATAGCTGTTTAGATATTTCCATGTTTACACAGATAGCATTGTAGATATTTCCAGGTTTATACAGACATCGGTGAAGATATTTCCATGTTTATACAGATAGCGGTGCAGGTAATCCCATGTTTATAGAGATAGTGTTGTAGATATTTCCATCTTTGCACAGATTTCAGTGTAGATATTTCCATCTTTCCACAAAGAGCGGTGTAGATATTTCCATGTTTACACAGATAGCTCTTTAGATATTTCCATGTTTACACAGATAGCATTGTAGATATTTCCAGGTATATACAGATAGCGGTGTAGATATTTCCATGTTTATACAGATAGCGGTGTAGACGTTTCCATGTCTATACAGATAGCGGTGGAGGTATTTCCATGTTTATACAGATCGTGGTGTAGAAATTTCCATGTATATACAGATAGAAGTGTGGATATTTCCATGTTTATACAGATAGCGGTGTAGGTATTTCCATGTTTACTGAGATAGCGGTGTAGATATTTCCATATTTGCAAAGATTGTGGTATAAATATTTCCATCTTTACACAGATAGCGGTGTACATATTTCCATGTTTACACAGATAGCGTTGAAGATATTTCCATGTTAACACAGATAGTTTTGTAGATATTTCCATGTTTATACAGATAGCGGTGTAGGTATTTCCATATTTATAGAGATCGTTGTGTGGATATTTCCATATTTATACAGATAGCGGTGTAGATATTTCCATGTTTTTACAGATAGTGGTGTAGATATTTCCATGTTTATACAAATGACTGTGTATGTATTTCCATCTTTATACAGATGTCGTTGTAGATATTTCCATGTTTATACAGATAGCCATGTAGATACTTCCATGTTTATACAGATAGCGGTGTAGGAATTTCCATGTTTACAGAGATAACGGTGTAGATATTTCCATGTTTATACACATGGCAGTGTAGATATTTCCATGTGTATACAGATGGCAGTGTAGGTATTTCCATGTTTATACAGATGGAGGTGTAGATATTTCCAAATTTATGCAGATAGCGGTGTAGATATTTCCATGTTTATACAGATAGCGGTGTAGATATTTCCAGTTGATACAGATAGCTGTGTAGGTATTTCCATGTTAATAGAGATAGCGGTGTAGATATTTCCATGTTTATACAGATGGCAGTGTAGATATTTCCATGTGTATAGAGATGGCAGTGTAGATATTTCCAGGTTTCCACAGATGGAGTTGTAGATATTTCCATGTTTATACAGATGAATGTTTAGGTATTTTCATGTTTTTACAGATGGCCGTGTAGATATTTCCCAGTTTATACACATAGCGGTGTGGCTATTGCCATGTTTATACAGATACCTATGTAGATATTTCCATGTTTATAGAGCTGGCTGCGTAGATATTTCCAAGTTTATATAGATGGCAGTGTAGATATTTCCATGTTTATACAGATAGTGGTGTAGATATTTCCATGTATATACAGATGACTGTGTAGGAATTTCCATGTTTATACAGACGGCGTTGTAGATATTTCCATGTTTATAGAGATAGCCATGTAGATATTTCCATGTTTATACAGATAGCGGTTTTGCCATTTCCATGTTTATAGTGATAGCGGTGTAGATATTTCCATGTTTATACAGATAGCAGTGTAGATATTTGCATGTTTACAGAGTTAGCGGTGTAGATATTTCCAACTTTGCACAGATTGCGGTGTAGATATTTCCATCTTTACACAGATAGCGGTGTACATATTTCCATGTATACACAGATAGCTGTTTAGGTATTTCTATGTTTACGCAGATGGTGTTGTAGATATTTCCATGTATATACAGATAGCGGTGTAGATATTTCCATATTTATAGAGATTGTGGTGTAGATATTTCCATATTTATACAGATAGCAGTGTAGATATTTCCATGTTTATACCGACAGTGTTGTTGATTTTCCATGTTTATACAGATAGCGGCGTAGATATTTCCATGTTTATACCGATAGCGGTGCAGATAATTCCATGTTTATAGACATAGCGTTGTAGATATTTCCATCTTTGCACAGATTTCAGTGTAGATATTTCCATCTTTCCACAGAAAGCGGTGTAGATATTTCCATGTTTACACAGATAGCTGTTTAGATATTTCCATGTTTACACAGATAGCATTGTAGATATTTCCAGGTTTATACAGACAGCGGTGTAGATATTTCCATGTTTATACAGATAGCGGTGCAGGTAATTCCATGTTTATAGAGATAGCGTTGTAGATATTTCCATATTTGCACAGATTGCAGTGTAGATATTTCCATCTTTCCACAGAGAGCGGTGTAGATATTTCCATGTTTACACAGAGAGCTATTTAGATATTTCCATGTTTACACAGATAGCATTGTAGATATTTCCAGGTTTATACAGATAGCGTTGTAGATATTTCCATGTTTATACAGATAGCGGTGTAGATGTTTCCATGTCTATACAGATAGCGGTGGAGGTGTTTCCATGTTTATACAGATCGTGGTGTAGAAATTTCCATGTATATACAGATAGAAGTGTCGATATTTCCATGTTTATACAGACAGCGGTGTAGGTATTTCCATGTTTACCGAGATAACGGTGTAGATATTTCCATATTTGCAAAGATTGCGGAGTAAATATTTCCATCTTTACACAGATAGCGGTGTACATATTTCCATGTTTACACAGATAGCGTTGAAGATATTTCCATGTTAACACAGATATTTTTGTAGATATTTCCATGTTTATACAGATAGCGGTGTATGTATTTCCATATTTATAGAGATCGTGGTTTAGATATTTCCATATTTATACAGATAGCGGTGTAGATATTTCCATGTTTATACAGATAGTGTTGTAGATTTTCCACGTTTATACAGATAGCGGTTTAGATATTTCCATGTTTATAAAGATAGCGGTGTAGATATTTCCATGTTTATACCAATAGCGGTGGAGATATTTCCATGTTTATACAGATAGTGATGTAGATGTTTCCATGTTTATACAGAGAGTGGTGGAGATATTTCCATGTTTATACAGATGGCGGTGTAGATATTTCCATGTTTATACAGATAGTGGTGTAGATATTTCCATGTTTATACAGATGACTGTGTATGTATTTCCATGTTTACACAGATGGTGTTGTAGATATTTCCATGTTTATACAGATAGCCATGTAGATACTTCCATGTTTTTACAGATAGCGGTGTAGGAATTTCCATGTTTATAGAGATAACAGTGTAGATATTTCCATGTTTATACACATGGCAGTGTAGATATTTCCATGTGTATACAGATGGCAGTGTAGTTATTTCCATGTGTATACAGATGGAGTTGTAGATATTTCCAGGTTTATGCAGATAGCGTTGTAGATATTTCCATGTTTATGCAGATAGCGGTGCAGATATATCCAGTTTATACAGATAGCTGTGTAGGTATTTCCATGTTAATAGAGATAGCGGTGTAGATATTTCCATGTTTATACAGATGGCAGTGTAGATATTTCCATGTGTATAGAGATGGCAGTGTAGATATTTCCAGGTTTCCACAGATGGAGTTGTAGATATTTCCATGTTTATACAGATGAATGTGTAGGTATTTTCATGTTTATACAGATGGCGGTGTAGATATTTCCCTGTTTATACAGGTAGCGGTGTGGCTATTTCCATGTTTATACAGATAGCAATGTAGATATTTCCATGTTTATACAGATGGCAGTGTAGATATTTCCATGTTTATACAGTAAGTGGTGTAGATATTTCCATGTTTATACAGAAGACTGTGTTGGTATTTTCATGTTTTTGCAGATGGCGTTGTAGATATTTCCATGTTTACATATAGCCGTGTGGTTATTTCCATGTTTATACAGATAGCAGTGTAGATATTTCCATGTTTATAGAGATGACTGTGTAGATATTTCCATGTTTATACCGATGGCCGTGTAGATATTCCATGTTTATACAGATAGTGGTGTAGATATTTCCGTGTTTATTCAGATGACTTTGGTATTTTCATGTTTTTACAGATGGCGGTGTAGATATTTCCACGTTTATAGAGATAGCCATGTAGATATTTCCATGTTTATACAGATAGCGGTGTAGGCATTTCCATGTTCATAGAGATAGCGGTGTAGATATTTGCATATTTATACAGATAACTTTTTTGATATTTCCATGTTTATACAGATAGCGGTGGAGTTTTTCCATGTTTATACAGATGGCGGTGTATATATTTCCAAGTTTATACAGATAACGGTGTAGTTATTTCCATGTTTCTTCAGATAGCGGTGTAGATATTTCAATGTTTATGTAGATGGCGGTGTCGGTCTTTCCATGTGTATAGAGATAGCGGTGTAGATATTTCCATGTTCATACAGATGGCTGTGTAGATATTTCCATGGTTATACAGATGGCATTGTAGATATTTCCATGTTTATACAGATGGAGGTGTAGATATTTCCCTGTTTATACAGATGACAGTGTAGATATTTCCATGGTTTTACAGATTGTGGTGTAGATATTTCCATGTTTATGCAGATAACGGTGTGGCTATTTCCATGTTTATACAGATTGCAGTGTAGATATTTCCATGTTTATAGAGATGACTGTGTAGATATTTCCATGTTTATACCAATGGCCGTGTAGATATTCCATGTTTATACAGATAGTTGTGTAGATATTTCCATGTTTATACAGTTGACTGTGTAGTTATTTTCATGTTTTTACAGATGGCGGTGTTGATATTTCCACGTTTATAGAGATAGCCATGTAGATATTTCCATGTTTATACAGATAGCGGTGTAGACATTTCTATGTTCATAGAGATGGCGGTGTAGATATTTCCATATTTATACAGATAGATGTGTAGATATTTCCATGTTTATACAGGTAGAGCTGTAGATATTTCCATGCTTATGCAGATCTCGTTGAAGATATTTCCATCTTTCTACAGATGGCAGTGTAGATGTTTCTATGTTTATAGAGATGGCGGTGTAGATAATTCCATATTTATACAGACGGCGGTGTAGTTATTTCCATGTTTATGCTGATGGCGGTGTAGATATTTCCATGTTTATAGAGATGGCAGTGTAGATATTTCTAGGTTTGTAGAGATAGCCGTGTAGATATTTACATGTTTATACAGATGGCAGTGTAGATATTTCCAAGTTTATAGAGATGGTGGTGTAGATATTTCCGTGTATATACAGATGACTTTGTAGATATTTCCATGTTTATACAGACGGTGGTGTAGATATTTCCATATTTATAGAGATAGCCTTGTAAATATTTCCATGTTAATACAGATAGCGTTGTAGATATTTCCATGTTTATACAGATAGCGGTGCAGATAATTCCATGTTTATAGAGATAGCTTTGTAGATATTTCCATCTTTGCACAGATTTGAGTGTAGATATTTCCATCTTTCCAAAGAAAGCGGTGTAGATATTTCCATGTTTACACAGATAGCTGTTTAGATATTTCCATGTTTACACAGATAGCATTGTAGATATTTCCATGTTTATACAGATAGCGGTGCAGGTAATTCCATGTTTATAGAGTTAGCATTGTAGATATTTCCATCTTTGCACAGATTGCAGTGTAGATATTTCCATCTTTTCACAGAAAGCGGTGTAGATATTTCCATGTTTACACAGATAGCTGTTTAGATATTTCCATGTTAACACAGATAGCAGTTTAGATATTTCCATCTTTGCACAGATTGCGGTGTAGATATTTCCATCTTTACACAGATAGCGGTGTACATATTTCCATGTATACACAGATAGCTGTTTAGGTATTTCCATGTTTATACAGATAGCAGTGTAGATATTTCCATGTTTATAGAGACGGCTGTGTAGATTTTTCCATGTTTATACAGATGGCAGTGTAGATATTTCCATGTTTATAGAGATAGTGGTGTAGGTAATTCCATGTTTATGCAGATGATTGTGTATGTATTTCCATGTTTATACAGATGGCGTTGTAGTTATTTCCATGTTTATACAGATAGCCATGTAGTTACTTCCATGTTTATACAGATAGCGGTGTAGGAATTTCCATGTTTATAGAGATAACGGTGTAGATATTTCCATGTTTATATACATGGCAGTGTAGATATTTCCATGTGTATACAGATGGCAGTGTAGGTATTTCCATGTTTATACAGACGGAGGTGTAGATATTTCCAAGTTTATATAGATAGCGGTGTAGATATTTCAATGTTTATACAGATAGCCGTATGGTTATTTCCATGTTTATACAGATAGCAGTGTAGATATTTCCATGTTTATACAGATGACTGTGTAGATATTTCCATGTTTATACCGATGGCCGTGTAGATATTCCATGTTAATACAGATGGCGGTGTAGATATTTCCATGTTTATACAGATGACTGTGTAGGTATTTTCATGTTTTTACAGATGGCGGTGTAGATATTTCCACGTTTATAGAGACAGCCATGTAGATATTTCCATTTTTATACAGATAGCGGTGCAGACATTTCCATGTTCATAGAGATAGCGGTGTAGATATTTCCATATTTCTACAGACAGCATTTTTGATATTTCCATGTTTATACAGATTGCGGTGGAGTTATTTCCATGTTTATATAGATGGCGGTGTATATATTTCCAAGATTATACAGATAGCGGTGTAGATATTTCCATGTTTCTACAGATAGCGTTGTAGATATTTCCATATTTATATAGATGGCTGTGTAGATATTTCCATGTTTATACAGATGGCATTGTAGATATTTCCATGTTTATACAGATGGAGGTGTAGATATTTCCGTGTTTATACAGATGACAGTGTACATAGTTCCATGATTTTACAGATTGTGGTATAGATATTTCCATGTTTATACAGATAACGGTTTGGTTATTTCCATGTTTATACAGATGGCCGTGTAGATATTTCCATGTTTATAGAGATGACTGTGTAGATATTTCCATGTTTATACCGATGGCCGTGTAGATATTCCATGTTTAGACAGATAGTGGTGTCGATATTTCCATGTTTATACAGATGACTGTGTAGGTATTTTCATGTTTTTACAGATGGGGGTGTAGATATTTCCACGTTTTTAGAGATAGCCATGTAGATATTTCCATGTTTATACTGATAGCGGTGTAGACATTTCCATGTTCATAGAGATAGCGGTGTAGATATTTCCATATATATACAGATAGCTGTGTAGGTATTTCCATGTTTATACAGGTAGAGGTGTAGATATTTCCATGTTTATGCAGATCTCGGTGAAGATATTTCCATCTTTCTACAAATGGCAGTGTAGATGTTTCTATGTTTATAGAGATGGCTGTGTAGATATTTCCATGTTTATACAGAAGACTGTGTAGGTAGTTTCATGTTTTTACACATGGCGTTGTAGATATTTCCATGTTTCTACAGATAGCAGTGTGGTTATTTCCATGTTTATACAGATAGCAGTGTAGATATTTCCATGTTTATAGAGATGTCTGTGTAGATATTTCCATGTTTATACCGATGGCCGTGTAGATATTCCATGTTTATACAGATAGTGGTGTAGATATTTCCGTGTTTATTCAGATGACTGTGTAGGTATTTTCATGTTTTTACAGATGGCGGTGTAGATATTTCCACGTTTATAGAGATAGCCATGTAGATATTTCCATGTTTATACAGATAGCGGTGTAGACATTTCCATGTTCATAGAGATAGCGGTGTAGATATTTGCATATTTATACAGATAGCTTTATTGATATTTCCATGTTTATACAGATAGCGGTGGAGTTATTTCCATGTTTATATAGATGGCGGTGTATATATTTCTAAGTTTATACAGATAGCGGTGTAGTTATTTCCATGTTTCTTCAGATAGCGGTGTAGATATTACAGTGTTTATATAGATGGCGGTGTAGGTCTTTCCATGTGTATAGAGATAGCGGTGTAGATATTTCCATGTTCATACAGATGGCAGTGTAGATATATCCACGTTTATACAGATGGCGGTGTAGATACATCCATGTTTCTGAAGATGGCGGTGTAGATATTTTCATGTTTATAGAGATGGTGGTGTAGATATTTCCATGTATATAGAGATTGCAGTGTAGATATTTCCATGTTTATAGAGAAATCGGTGTAGGTATTTCCATGTTTATACAGATAGCAGTGTGGATGTTTCCATATTTATACAGATAGCGGTATAGGTATTTCCATGTTTATACAGATTGCGGTGTAGATGTTTCCTTGTTTATACAGATATCGGTGTAGATATTTACAGGTTTATACAGAGAGTGGTGTAGATATTTCCACGTTTCACAGATAGTGGTGTAGATATTTCCATCTTTATACAGATAGTGGTGTAGATATTTCCATGTTTATACAGATGGCGGTGTAGATAGTTCCATGTTTATGGGGATGGCGGTGTAGATATTTTCATGTTTATATAGATGGCGGTGTAGATATTTCCATGTTTGTAGAGATTGTGGTGTTGATATTTCCATGTTTACAGAGATAGCGCTGTAGGTATTTCCTTGTTTATACAGATAGTTGTGTAGATACATCCAGGTTTATACAGATGGCTGTGTAGATATTTCCATGTGTATACAGATGACTCTGTAGATATTTGTATGTTTACACAAATGGCGGTGCAGATATTTCCATATTTATACAGACAGCGGTGTAGATATTTCCATGTTTATACAGATAACGGTGTAGATATATCCATGTTTATACAGATAGCAATGTAGATATTTCCATGTTTATACAGATAGTGGTTTAGATATTTCCATGTTTACAGAGATAGTGGTGTACATATTTCCATCTATCCACAGATTACGGTGTAGATATTTCCATCTTTACACAGATAGCGGTGTAGATATTTTCATATTTATTCAGATCGCGGTGTAGATATTCCCATCTTTCCACAGATGGCAGTTTAGATATTTCCATGTTTATACAGATGACAGTCTAGATATTTCCATGTTTATACAGATAGCGGTGTAGATATTACCATGTTCATGCAGATGGCGGTGTAGATATTTCCATGTTTATAGAGATGGCGGTGTAGATATTTCTATGTTTATTGAGATAGCGGTGTAGATATTTCTATGTGTATAGAGATGGCGGTGTAGGTATTTTCATGTTTATAGAGATAGTTGTGTAGATATTTCCATGTTTATACAGATGGCAGAGTCGGTATTTCCATGTTAATTGAGATGGCGGTGTAGATATTTCCATGTTTCTACAGATGGCGGTGTCGATATTTCCTTGTTTATACCGATAGCGGTGTAGATATTTCCATGTTTATAGAGATATCGGTGTAGATATTTCCATGTTTTCAGAGATAGCGGTGTAGATATTTCCCTCTTTGCACAGATTGCCGTATAGATATTTCCATTTTTACACAGATACCTGTGTAGATATTTCCAAGTTTACACAGATAGCTGTGTAGATATTTCCATGTTTACCCAGATAGCGTTGGAGATATTTCCATGTTTATACAGATAGCGGTGTAGATATTTCCATATTTATACAGATAGCGGTGTAGATATTTCCATGTTTATAGAGATAGCAGTGTAGATATTTGCATGTTTATACAGATGGCGGAGTAGGTATTTCCATGTTAATACAGATAGCGGTGTTGGTATTTCCATGTTTATACAACTAGCGTTGTAGATATTTCCATGTTTATATAGCTCGTGATGTAGATATTTCCATCTTTATAGAGATGGCAGTGTAGATATTTCCATGTTTATAGAGATGGAGGTGTACATATTTTCATGTATGCACAGAGAGCGGTGAAGATATTTCCATGTTTATACAGATAGCGGTGTAGATATTTCCATGTTTATACAGATAGTGGCGTAGATATTTCGATGTTTATACAGCTCGTGGTGTAGATATTTCCATCTTTATACAGATGGCAGTGTAGATATTTCCATGTTTATACAGTTAGCGGTGTAGATATTTACATGTCTATAGAGGTAGCGGTGTAGGTATTTCCATATTTATACAGATTGCGGTGTAGATATTTCCATCTTTATACACATGGCGGTGTAGATATTTCCATGTTTATACAGATGGCAGTGAAGTTATTTCCATGTTTATACAGATAGTGGTGTAGATATTTCCATGTTTATACAGATGGCGGTGTAGATACATCCATGTTTCTGAAGATGGCGGTGTAGGTATTTTCAAGTTTATAGAGATGGCGGTGTAGACATTTCCATGTATATTGAGATTGCAGTGTAGATATTTCCATGTTTATAGAGAAATCGGTGTAGATATTTCCAGGTTCAATCAGAGAGCGGTGTAGATATTTCCACGTTTTACAGATAGTGGTGTAGATATTTTCATCTTTATACAGATAGCGGTGCAGATATTTCTATGTTTACACAAATAGCCGTGTAGATATTTCTTTGTTTACACAGATAGAGTTGCTGATATTTCTATGTTTATAAAGATAGCGATGTGGGTATTTCCATGTTTATACAGATAGCGGTATAGATATTTCCATGTTTATAGAGATGACTGTCTAGATATATCCATGTTTATGCAGCTTTCCGTGAAGATATTTCCATGTTTATACAGATGACTGTGAAGTTATTTCCATGTTTATACAGATGTCAGTGTAGATATTTTCATGTTTATAGAGATAACGATGTAGATATTTCCATATTTATACAGACAGCGGTGTAGATGTTTCCAGGTTTATACAGATAGCGGTGTAGATATTTCCAGGTTTATACAGATAGCAGTGTAGATATTTCCATATTTAAAGAGATGGCCTTTTAGGTATTTCCATGTTTATAGAGATAGTGGTGTAGATTTTTCCATGTTTATACAACTCGCAGTGCAGATATTTCCATCTTTATACAGATGGCAGTGAAGATTTTTCCATGTTTATACAGATAGTGGTGTAGATATTTCCATGTTTATACAGATGGCGGTGTAGATACAGCCATGTTTCTGAAGATGGCGGCGTAGATATTTTCATGTTTATAGAGATGGCGGTGTAGATAATTCCATGTTTATAGAGATTGCGATGTAGATATTTCCATGTTTATAGAGAAAGCGGTGTTGGTATTTCCATGTTTATAGAGATAGCGGTGTAGATATTTCCATATTTCTACAGATAGCGGTGTAGCTATTTCCATGTTTATACAGATAGCGGTCTAGATATTTCCATGTTTATACAGATAGCGGTGTAGATATTTCCATGTTTTCAGAGATAGCGGCATAGATATTTCCCTCCTTGCACAGATTGCCGTGTAGATATTTCCATTTTTACACAGATACCTGTGTAGATATTTCCAAGTTTACACAGATAGCTGTGTAGCTATTTCCATGTTTACACAGATAGCGTTGTAGATATTTCCATGTTTATACAGATAGCGGTGTAGATATTTCCATGTTTATACAGATAGCGGTGTAGATATTTCCATGTTTATACAGATAGCGGTGGAGATATTTCCCTGTTTATACAGATAGCGATGTACATATTTCCATGTTTATACAGATTGCAGTGTAGATATTTCCTTGTTTATAGAGATAGCAGTGTAGATATTTCCATATTTATACAGACGTCTGTGTAGATATTTCCATGTTTATAGAGATAGCGGTGAAAATATTTCCATGATTATAGAGATGGTGGTGTAAGTATTTTCATGTTTATAGAGATAACGGTGTAGATATTTCCATCTTTATACAGATAACGGTGTTGCTATTTCCATGTTTATACAGATAGCGGTGTAGATATTTCCATGTTTATACAGCTCGTGGTGTAGATATTTCCATGTTTATACAGATAGCGGTGTAGATATTTCCATGTTTATACAGATAGCGGTGAAGATATTTCCATGTTTATACAGATAGCGGTGTAGATATTTCCATGTTTATACAGATAGCGGTGGAGATATTTCCCTGTTTATACATATAGCGATGTAGATATTTCCATGTTTATACAGATTGCAGTGTAGATATTTCCTTGTTTATAGAGATAGCAGTGTAGATATTTCCATGTTTATACAGATGGCTCTGTAGATATTTCCATGTTTATAGAGATAGCGGTGTAGATATTTCCATCTTTATACAGATAGCGGTGTAGATATTTTCATGTTTATTCAGATGGCGGTGTAGATAGTTCCATGTTTATGGAAATGGCGGTGTAGATATTTTCATGTTTATACAGATGGCGGTGTAGATATTTCCATGTTTGTAGAGATTGTGGTGTTGATATTTCCATGTTTACAGAGAAAGCGCTGTAGGTATTTCCTTGTTATAGAGATAGTTGTGTAGATACATCCATGTTTATATAGATGGCTGTGTAGATATTTCCATGTGTATACAGATGATTCTGTAGATATTTGTATGTTTACAGAAATGGCGGTGTAGATATTTCCATAATTATACAGATAGCGGTGTAGATATTTCCATGTTTATACAGATAATGGTGTAGATATATCCATGTTTATACAGATAGCGATGTAGATATTTCCATCTTTGCACAGATTGCGGTGTAGATATTTCCATCTTTACACAGATAGCGGTGCATATATTTTCATATTTATACAGATCGTGGTGTAGATATTTCCATCTTTCCACAGATGGCAGTTTAGATATTTCCATGTTTACACAGATGACAGTGTAGATATTTCCATGTTTATGCAGATCGCGGTGTAGATATTTCCATGTTTATACAGATTATGGTGTAGATATTTCCATGTTTATACAGATCACAGTGTTGATATTACCATGTTTATAGGGATAGCGGTGCAAATATTTCCACATTTATGCAGATAGCGGAGTAGTTATTAGCATGTTTATACAGATAGCGGTGTAGATATTTCCATGTATAAACAGGTGTCTGTGTATATATTTCCATGTTTAACAGATGGCGGTGTAGATATTTTCTTGTTTATACAAATAGCGGTGTAGATATTTCCATGTTTATACAGCTCGCGGTGTAGATATTTCCATCTTTATACAGATAGCGGTGTAGATATTTCCATGTCTATAGAGATAGCGGTGTAGTTATTTCCATATTTATACAGATTGCGTTGTAGATATTTCCATCTTTATACAGATGGCGGTGTAGATATTTCCATGTTTATACAGATGGCAGTGAAGATATTTCCATATTTATACAGATAGTGGTGTAGATATTTCCATGTTTATACAGATGGCGGTGTAGATACATCCATGTTTCTGAAGATGGCGGTGTAGATATTTTCATGTTTATAGAGATTGAGGTGTAGATATTTCCATGTATATAGAGATAGCAGTGTAGATATTTTCATGTTTATAGAGAAAGTGGTGTAGGCATTTCCATGTTTATACAGATGGCAGTGTAGATATTTCCATGTTTATACAGATATCGGTGTAGATATTTCCATGTTTACAGAGATAGCGGTGTAGGTATTTCTATCTTTGCACAGGTTGCGCTGTAGGTACTGCCAAACTTACAGAGACAGAGGTGCAGATATCTCCAAGTTTACACAGATGGCTGTGTAGATATTTCCATGTTTACAGAGATATCATTGTAGATATTTCCATGTTTATACAGATTGCGGTGTGGTTATTTACATGTTGATACCGATAGCAGTGTAGATATTTCCATGTTTATACAAGTAGCGGTGTAGAAATTCCCATGTTTATACAGATCGCTTTGTAGACATTTCCATCTTTCTACAGATGTCAGTGTAGATATTTCCAAGTTTCTACAGATGGCAGTGTAGATATTTCCATGTTTATACAGATGTCTGTGTAGATATTTCCATGTTTATGCAGATGGCGGTGTAGATATTTCCAAGTTTATGGAGATGGCTGTGTAGTTATTTCTATGTTTATATAGATAGCGATGTAAATATCTCCATGTTTATAGAGATGGTGGTGTAAGTATCTTCATGTTTACAGAGATAGCGCTGTAGATATTTCCATGTTTATACAGATAACGGTGTTGGTAGTTCCGTGTTTATACAGATAGCGGTGTAGATATTTCCATGTTTATACTGCTCGCGGTGTAGATATTTCCATCTTTATACAGATTGCGGTGTAGATATTTCCATTTTTATACAGATGGCGGTGTAGATATTTCCATGTTTATACAGATAGTGGTGTACATATTTCCATGTTTATACAGATAGCGGTGTAGATACATCCATGTTTTTGAAGATGGCGGTGTAGATATTTTCATGTTTATAGAGATGGAGGTGTAGCTATTTCCATTTATATAGAGATAGCAGTGTAGATATTTTCGTGTTTATAGAGAAAGCGGTGTAGGTATTTCCATGTTTATAGAGATAGCGGTGTAGATATTTCCATGTTTATACAGATAGCGGTTTAGATATTTCCATGTTTATACAGACCGCGGTGTAGATATTTGCATGTTTATACAGATGGCGGGGTTGATATTTCCATCTATACACAGACGACCGTGTAGATATTTCCATCTTTATACAGATGGGTGCACAGACATTTCCATGGATATGAAGATGGCGGTGTAGATATTTGCATGTTTATACAGATAGCGTTGTAGTTATTTCCATGTTTATATAGATAGCGGTGTAGATATTTCCATGTATATACACATGGCTGTGTAGATATTTCCATGTTTATACAGATGGCGGTGTAGATATTTCCATGTTCATAGAGATAGCGGTGTTGATTTTTCCATGTTTATAGAGATAGCGGTGTGGATATTTCCATGTTTATACAGATAGGGGTGTAGATATTACCAAGTTTATAGAGGTGGCGGTTTAGATATTTCCATGTTTATACAGATCACGGTGTAGATATTTTCATGTTTATACAGATCGCGGTGTAGATATTTCCATGTTTATACAGATCATTGTGTAGATATTTCCATGTTTATACAGATCGTGGTGTTGATATTATCATGTTTATAGGGATAGCGGTGCAAATATTTCCATATTTATACCGATAGCGGTGTAGTTATTAGCATGTTTATACAGATAGTGGTGTAGATATTTCCATGTATAAACAGATGACTGCGTATATATTTCCATGTTTGAACAGATGGCGGTGTAGATATTTCCTTGTTTATACAAATAGCGGTGCAGTTATTTCCATGTTTATACAGATCACGGTGTAGATATTTCCTAGTTTATACAAATAGCGGTGGAGATATTTCCATGTTTAGACAGATCACGGTGTAGATATTTCCTTGTTTATACAAATAGCGGTGTAGTTATTTCCATGTTTATAGAGATAGCGGTGTAGATATTTCCATGTTTATACAGATAGCGGTGTAGATATTTCCATGTTTTACAGATATTGGTGTAGATATTTCCATGTTTACACAGATAGCGGTGTAGATATTTCCATCTTTCTACAGATGGCATTGTAGATATCTCCATGTTTATACAGATGGCGGTGTAGATATTTCCATGTTTCTAGAGATGGTGGTGTAGATATTACCATGTTTATACAGATAGCGGTGTAGATATTTCCATGTTTATACAGATCGTGGTGAAGATATCTCCCTGTTTATTCAGATCGCGGTGTAGTTATTTCCATGTTTATACAGATCGCAGTGTAGATATTTCCATGTTTATACAGATAGCGGTGTAGATATTTCCATGTTTATAGAGATAGCAGTGTAGATATTTCCATGTTTATGCAGATGGCGGTGTAGATATTTACATGTTTATATAGATGGCGGTGTAGATATTTCCATTTTCATAGAGATAGCGGTGTAGATATATCCATGTTCATAGCGATGGCAGAGAGGATATTTCCGTGTTTATACAGATAGCAGTGTAGATATTTCCATATTTATAGAGATAGCGGTTTTGATATTTCATATTTATACAGATAGCGTTGTAGGTATTTCCATGTTTATACAGATTGCGGTGTAGATATTTCCATGTTTATACAGATGGTGGTGTAGATATTTCCATCTTTCTACAAATGGCAGTGTAGATATTTCCATGTTTATAGAGATGGCGGTGTAGATATTTCCATGTTTATACAGATAGCGGTGAAGATATTTCCACGTTTATACAGATGGTGGTGTAGATATTTCCATCTTTCTACAAATGGCAGTGTAGATATTTCCATGTTTATAGAGATGGCGGTGTAGATATTTCCATGTTTATACGGATAGCGGTGTAGATATTTCCATGTTTATACGGAGAGCGGTGTTGATATTTTCATGTTTATACAGATAGTGGTGTAGGTATTTCCATGCTAATACAGATAGCGGTGTAGATATTTCCATTTTTATACAGAGGGCTGTGTAGATATTTCCATGTTTATACAGATGACAGTGTGGATATTTCCATGTTTATGCAGATGGTGGTGTTGATATTTCCGTGTTTACAGAGATAGCGGTGTAGATATTTCCATCTTTGCACAGACTGCGGTGTAGATATTTCTATCTTTACACAGATAGTGGTGTAGATATTTCCGAGTTTACAAAGTTAGCTGTGTAGATATTTCCATGTTTACACAGATGGCGTTGCAGATATTTCCATGTTTTCACAGATAGCGTTGTAGATATTTCCATGTTTATACAGATAGCGGTGTAGGGATTTCCATGTTTATACAGATAGCGGTGTAGATATTTCCATGTTTATAGAGATAGCAATGTAGATATTTCCATGTTTGTACAGATGGCGGTGATGATGTTTCCATCTATACACAGATTGCCGTGTAGGTATTTCCATGTGTATACAGACGGCATTGTAGATATTTCCATGTTTATACAGATGGTGGTGTAGATATTTCCATGTTTACACAGATGACTGTATAGGTATTTCCATGTTTATACAGATGGCGTTGTACATATTTCCATGTTTATAGAGAGAGCAGTGTAGATATTTCCATGTTTCTACAGAAAGCGGTGCACATATTTCCATGTTTATACCAACCGCGGTGTAAATATTTCCATGTTTATACAGATAGCGTTGCACATATTTCCATGTTTATAGAGATGGCGGTGCATATATTTCCATGTTTATAAAGATAGCGGTGTAGATATTTCCATGTTTATACAGACCACGGTGTAGATATTTCCATGTTTATACAGATAGCGGTGCAGATATTTCCATGTTTGTACAGATGGCGGTGTTGATATTTCCATCTATACACAGATGACCGTGTAGACATTTCCATGTTTGTACAGATGGCGGCACAGATATTTCTATGGATATGTAGATGGCGGTGTAGATATTTCCATGTATATACAGATAGCGGTGTAGTAATTTCCATGTTTATATAGAGAGTGGTGTAGATATTTCCATGTATGTACACATGGCTGTGTAGATATTTCCCTGTTTATACAGATGGCGGTGTAGATATTTCCATGTTTATACAGATAACTTTGTAAGTATTTCCATGTTTATACAGATGGTGGTGTAGATATTTCGATGTTTATAGAGATAGCAGTGAAGATATTTCCATGTTTATACAAATAGCGGTGTAGTTATTTCCATGTTTATATAGATAGCGGTGTAGATATTTCCAGGTATATACACATGGCTGTGTAGATATTTCCATGTTTATACAGATGACGGTGTAGATATTTCCATGTTTATACAGATAACTTTGTAAGTATTTCCATGTTTATACAGATGGCGGTGTAGATATTTCGATGTTTATAGAGATAGCAGTGGAGATATTTCCATGTTTATACCGATAGAGGTGTAGATATTTCCATGTTTATACTGATCACGGTGTAGATATTTCCATGTTTAAACAGATGGCGGTGTAGATATTTCTTTGTTTATACAAATAGCGGTGTAATTATTTCCATGTTTATACAGATAGCGGTGTAGATATTTCCAGGTATATACTGATGGCTGTGTAGATATTTCCATGTTTATACAGATGACTTTGTAGGTATTTCCATGTTTATAGAGATAGCGATGTAGATATTTCCATGTTCATAGAGATAGCGGTGGTGATTTTCCCATGTTTATAGAGATAGCGGTGTGGATATTTCCATGTTTATACAGAAAGGGGTGTAGATATTTCCATGTTTATAGAGATGGCGGTGTAGATATTTCCAGGTTTATACAGATCACGGTGTAGATATTTCCTTGTTTATACGCATAGCGGTGTACATATTTCCATGTTTATAGAGACAGTGGTGTAGATATTTCAATGTTTATACAGATAGCGGTACAGATATTTCCATGTTTATAGAGATGCCTATGCAGATATTTCCATATTTATACAGAGGGCAGTGTAGATATTTCTATGATTATACAGATGGCAGTGTAGATATTTCCATGTTCCTACACATGACTGTGTAGGTATTTCCATGTTTATACAGATGGATTTGTAGATATTTCCATGTTTATAGAGATAGCGGTGCAGATATTTCCATGTTAATATAGACAGCGGTGTAAATATTTCCATGTTTATACAGATCGTGGTGTAGATATTTCCATGTTTATACAGATACCGGTGTAGATATTTCTATGTTTATACAGACCGCAGTGTAGATGTTTCCATGTTTATAGAGATAGCGGTGTAGATATTTCCATGTTTGTACAGATGGCGGTGTTGATGTTTACATCTATACACAGATTGCCGTGGAGGTATTTCCATGTGTATACAGATGGCATTGTAGACATTTCCAAGTTTATTCAGACGGTGGTGTAGATATTTCCATGTTTATACAGATGACTGTATAGGTATTTCCATGTTTTTACAGATGGCATTGTAGATATTTCTATGTTTATAGAGATAGCAGTGTAGATATTTCCATGTTTATACAGATGGCGGTGTAGATATTTCCATGTTTATACAGATAACGGTGTAGATATTTCCGTGTTTATACAGATAGCCGTGTAAATATTATGGTGTTTATACAGATCACGGTGTAGATATTTCCATGTTTATAGAGATAGCGGTGTAGATATTTCCATGTTTCTACAGATAGCGGTGTAAATATTTCCATGTTTATACAGTTCATGGTGTAGATATTTCCATGTTTATAAAGATCACGGTGTAGATATTTCCAAGTTTATACAGATCGCGGTGTAGATATTTCCATGTTTATACAGATCATGGTGTAGATATTTCCATGTTTATACAGATCGCGGTGTTGATATTACCATGTAGATAGGGATAGCGGTGCAAATATTTCCACATTTATGCAGATAGCAATGTAGTTATTAGCATGTTTATACAGATAGCGGTGTAGATATTTCCACGTATAAACAGATGTCTGTGTATATATTTCCATGTTTAAACAGATGGCGGTGTAGATATTTCCTTGTTTATACAAGTAGCGCTGTAGTTATTTCCATGTTTATACAGATCACTGTGTAGATATTTCCTTGTATATACAAATAGCGGTGTAGTTATTTCCATGTTTATACAGATAGCGGTGTAGATATTTCCTTGTTTATACAAATAGCGGTGTAGATATTTCCATGTATATAAGGATGGCTGTGTAGATAATTCCATGTTTATACAGATCGCGGTGTAGATATTTCCATGTTTACACAGATTGCGGTGTAGATATTTCCATCTTTCTACAGATGGCATTGTAGATATTTCCATGTTTATACAGATGGTTGTGTAGATATTTCCATGTTTATATAGATGGTGGTGTAGATATTACCATGTTTATACAGATAGCCGTGTAGATATTTCCATGTTTATACAGATCGTGGTGAAGATATTTCCATGTTTATACAGACCACGGTGTAGATATTTCCATGTTTTTACAGATTGCGGTGCAGATATTTCCATGTTTGTACAGATGGCCGTGTTGATATTTCCATCTATACACAAATGACCGTGTAGATATTTCCATGTTTATACAGATGGCGACGCAGATATTTCCATGGATACGTAGATGGCGGTGTAGATATTTCCATGTTTATACAGATAGTAGTGTGGTTATTTCCATGGTTTTATAGATAGCGGTGTAGATATTTCCAAGTATGTACACATGGCTGTGTAGATATTTGCATGTTTATACAGATAACTTTGTAAGTATTTCCATGTTTATACAGGTGGAGGTGTAGATATTTCGATGTTTATAGAGATAGCAGTGGAGATATTTCCATGTTTATACAGATCACGGTGTAGATATTTCCTTGTTTATACAAATAGCGGTGTAGTTATTTCCATGTTTATACATATAGCGGTGCAGATATTTCCATGTATATACAGATGGCTGTGTAGATATTTCCATGTTTATACAGATGGCTGTGTAGATATTTCCATGTTTATACAGATGATTTTGTAGGTATTTCCATGTTTATGCAGATGGCGGTGTAGATATTTCCATGTTTATAGAGATAGCTCTGTTGATATTTCCATGTTTATACAGATAGCAGTGTAGATATTTCCATGTTTATACTGATCGTGGTGTAGATATTTCCATGTTTATAGAGATGGCGCTTTAGATATTTCCATGTTCACAGAGATAGCTGTGTTGATTTTTCCATGTTTATAGGGATAGCGGTGTTGATATTTCCATGTTTATAGAGAAGGCGGTGTAGATATTTCCATGTTTATACAGATAGCGGTGTAGATATTTCCATGTTTATACGGATCGCGGTGTAGATATTTCCATGTTTATACAGATGGCGGTGTAGATATTTCCATATTTATACAGATGTCTTTGTAGATATTTCCATGTGTATACAGATGGTATTGTAGATATTTCCATGTTTATACAGATGGTGGTGTAGATATTTCCATGTTTATTCAGATGACTGTGTAGATATTTCCTTGTTTTTACAGATGGCAGTGTAGATATTTCAATGTTTATAGAGAACGCGCTGTAGATATTTCCATGTTTATTCAGATAACAGTGGAGATATTTCCATGTTTATACAGACAGCAGTGGAGATATTTCCATGTTTATACACATAGCGGTGTACATATTTCCATGTTTATAGAGACAGCGGTGTAGGTATTTCCACGTTTATAAAGATAGCGGTGCAGATATTTCCATGTGTATACAGATGCCTATGCAGATAACTCCATATTTATAAGTAGGGTTGTGTAGATATTTTATGTTTATACAGATGGCAGTGTAGATATTTCCATGTTCCTACACATGACTGTGTAGGTATTTCCATGTTTATAAAGATAGTGGTGTTGGTATATCCATGTTTATACAGATGGATTTGTAGATATTTCCATGTCTATAGAGATAGCGGTGCAGATATTTCCATGTTTATACAGATAGCGGTGTATATATTTCCATGTTTATACAGATCGTGGTGTAGTTATTTCCATGTTTATACAGATACCGGTGTAGATATTTCCTGTTTATACAGACCGCAGTGTAGATATTTCCATGTTTATAGAGATAGCAGTGTAGATATTTCCAAGTTTGTACAGATGGCGGTGTTGATGTTTCCATCTATACACAGATTGCCCTTTAGGTATTTCCATGTGTATACAGATGGCATTGTACATATTTCCATGTTTATACAGATGGTGGTGTAGATATTTCCATGTTTACACAGATGACTGTATAGCTATTTCCATGTTTATACAGATGGCGGTGCAGATATTTCCATGTTTGTACAGATGGCGTTGTTGATATTTCCATCTATACACAGATGACCATGTAGATATTTCCATGTTTATACAGATGGCGGTGTAAATATTTCCATGTTAATACAGATCACGGTGTAGATATTACCATGTTTATAGAGAGATCGGTGAAGATATTTCCATGTTTATACAGATAGCGGTGTAGATATTTCCATGTTTATACAGACCGCTGTGTAGATATTTCCGTGTTTATACAGATAGCGGTGCAGATATTTCCATGTTTATACAGATGGCGGCACAGATATTTCCATGGATATGTAGATGGCGGTGTAGATATTTCCATGTTTACACAGATAGCGGTGTAGTTATTTCCATGTTTATATATAGCGGTGTAGATATTTCCATGTATAAACACATGGCTGTGTATATATTTACATGTTTATACAGATGGCAGTGTAGATATTTCCATGTTTATACTGACAACTTTGTAAATATTTCCATGTTTATACAGACGGCGGTGTAGATATTTCGATGTTTATAGAGATAGCAGTGGAGATATTTCCATGTTTATACAGATAGCGGTGTAGATATTTCCACATTTATACAGATCGCGGTGTAGATATTTCCATGTTTATAGAGATGGCGGTGTAGATATTTCCATGTTCATAGAGATAGCGGTGTTGATTTTTCCATGTTTATAGAGATAGCGGTGTGGATATTTCCATGTTTATACAGATAGGGGTGTAGATATTTCCATGTTTATAGAGATGGCGGTGTAGATATTTCCATGTTTATACAGATCACGGTGTAGATATTTCCATGTTTATAAAGATCGCGGTGTAGATATTTCCGTATTTATACAGATCATGGTGTAGATATTTCCATGTTTATACAGTTCGCGGTGTTGATATTACCATGTTTATAGGGATAGCGGTAAAAATATTTCCACATTTATACAGATAGCGGTGTAGTTATTAGCATGCTTATACAGATAGCGGTGTAGGTATTTCCATGTATAAACAGATGTCTGTGTATATATTTCCATGTTTAAACAGATGGCGGTGTAGATATTTCCTTGTTTATAAAAATAGCGGTGTAGTTATTTCCATCTTTATACAGATCACGGTGTAGATATTTCCTTGTTTATACAAATAGCGGTGTAGTTATTTCCATGCCTATACAGATAGCGGTGTAGATATTTCCTTGTTTATACAAATAGCGGTGTAGATATTTCCATGTTTATACAGATCACGGTGTAGATATTTCCTTCTTTATACAAATAGCAGTGTAGTTGTTTCCATGTTTATAAAGATAGCGGTGTAGATATCTCCATGTATATACAGATGGCTGTGTAGATATTTCCGTGTTTATACAGATGGCTGTGTAGATGTTTCCATGTTTATACAGATGACTTTGTAGGTATTTCCAAGTTTATACAGATCACAGTGTAGATATTTCCATGATTATAGAGATAGCTGTGTAGATATTTCCATGTTTATACAGACAGCGGTGTAGATATTTGCATGTTTATACAGATCGCGGAGTAGATATTTCCATGTTTATACAGATCGCGGTGTAGGTATTTCCATGTTTATACAGATAGCGGGGTAGATATTTCCATGTTTACACATATTGCGGTGTAGATATTTTCATCTTTCTACAGCTGGCATTGTAGATAATTCTATGTTTATACAGATGGCGGTGTAGATATTTCCATGTTTATATAGATGGTGGTGTAGATATTGCCATGTTCATACAGATAGCGGTGTAGATATTTCCATGTTTATACAGATCGTGCTGATGATATTTCCATGTATATACAGATCGCGGTGTAGATATTTCCATGTTTATACAGATCGCGGTGTAGATATTTCCATGTTTATACAGATAGCGATGTAGATATTTCCATGTTTATAAAGATATCGGTGTAGATATTTCCATGTTTACACAGATTGCGGTGTAGGTATTTCCATCTTTCTACAGATGGCATTGTAGATATTTCCATGTTTATACAGATGGTTGTGTAGATATTTCCATGTTTATATAGATGGTGGTGTAGATATTACCATGTTTCTACAGATAGCATTGTAGATATTTCCATGTTTATAGAGATCGTGGTGAAGATATTTCCATGTTTATACAGATCATGGTGTAGATATTTCCATGTTTATACAGATCGCGGTGTAGATATTTCCATGTTTATACAGATAGCGGTGTAGATATTTCCATGTTTATCCAGATAGCGTTGTAGATATTTCCATGTTTATAGAGATAGCGGTGTAGGTATTTCCATGTTTATAGACATAGCGGTTTAGATATTTCCATGTTTATATAGATGGCGTTGTAGATATTTCCATGTTTATACCGATAGCAGTGTTGGCATTTCCACGTTTATACAGATAGCGATGAAGATATTTCCATGTTTATACAGCTCGCGGTGCAGATATTTATATCTTTATACAGATGGCATGGTAGATATTTCCTTATTCACACAGATGGCGGTGTAGATGTTTCCATGTTTATACAGATGGCGGAGTAGTTAGTTCCATGTTTATGGAGATGGCAGTGTAGATATTTTCATGTTTATAGAGATGGCGGTGCAGATATTTCCATGTTTATAGAGATAGCAGTGTAGATATTTACATGTTTATACAGATGGCTGTGTAGATATTTCCATGTGTATACAGATGGTATTGTAGGTATTTCCATGTTTATACCGATGGTGGTGAAGATATTTCCATGTTTATTCAGATGACTGTGTAGATATTTCCATGTTTTTACTGATGGCAGTGTAGATTTTTCAATGTTTATAGTGATGGCGCTGTAGATATTTCCATGTTTATACAGATAACGGTGGAGATATTTCCATGTTTATACAGAGAGCAGTGGAGATATTTCCATGTTTATACACATAGCGGTGTACATATTTTCATGTTTATAGAGACAGCGTTGTAGGTATTTCCATGTTTATACAGATAGCGGTGCAGATATTTCCATGTTTACACAGATGCCTATGCAGATATTTCCATATTTATACAGAGGGCTGTGTAGATATTTCTATGTTTATACAGATTGCAGTGTAGATATTTAAATGTTCCTACAGATGACTGTGTAGGTATTTCCATGTTTATACAGATGTCTTTGTAGATATTTCCATGTTTATAGAGATAGTGGTGCAGATATTCCCATGTTTATACAGATAGCGGTGTATATATTTCCATGTTTATACAGATCATGGTGTAGATATTTCCGTGTTTATACAGATCGCAGTGTAGATATTTCCATGTTTATAGAGATAGCAGTGTAGATATTTCCATGTTTGTACAGATGGCGGTGTTGATGTTTCCATCTATACACAGATTGCCGTGTAGGTATTTCCTTGTGTATACAGATGGCATTGTAGATGTTTCCATGTTTATAAAGATGGTGGTGTAGATATTTCCATGTTTACACAGATAACTGTACAGGTATTTCCATGTTTATACAGATGGTGGTGTAGGTATTTCCAAGTTTATAGAGATAGCGGTGTTGATATTTCCATATTTATACAGATAACGGTGTAGAAGTTTCCATGTTTATACAGATAGCGGTGTAAATATTTCCATGTTTATACAGATCACGGTGTAGATATTTCCATGTTTATAGAGATAACGGTGTAGATATTTCCATGTTTATACAGATAGCGGTGTAGATATTTCCATGTTTATACACATCACGGTGTAGATATTTCCATGTTTATACAGATAGCGGTGCAGATATTTCCATGTTTGTACAGATGGCGGTGTTGATATTTCCATCTATACACAGATGACCGTGTAGATATTTCCATGTTTATACAGATGGCGGCGCAGATATTTCCATGGATATGTAGATGGCGGTGTAGATATTTCCATGTTTATATAGATAGTGGTGTAGATATTTCCATGTATGTACACATGGCTGTGTAGATATTTCCATGTTTATACAGATATCAGTGTAGATATTTGCATGTTTATACAGATAACTTTGTAAGTATTTCCATGTTTATACAGATGGCGGTGTAGATATTTTGATGTTTATAGAGATAGCAGTGGAGATATTTCCATGTTTATACAGATAGCGGTGTAGATATTTCCATGTTTATACTGATCGTAGTGTAGATATTTCCATGTTTATAGAGATGGCGTTGTAGATATTTCCATGTTCATAGAGATAGCGGTGTTGATTTTTCCATGTTTATAGGGATAGCGGTGTGGATATTTCCATGTTTATACAGATAGGGGTGTAGATATTTCCATGTTTATAGAGATGGCGGTGTAGATATTTCCATGTTTATGCAGATCACGGTGTAGCTATTTGCTTGTTTATAAAAATAGCGGTGTAGTTATTTCCATGTTTATGGAGATAGCGGTGTAAATATTTCCATGGATATACAGATGGCTGTGTAGATATTTCCATGTTTATACAGATGGCTGTGTAGATATTTCCATATTTATACAGATGACTTTGTAGGTATTTCCAAGTTTATACAGATCACAGTGTAGATATTTCCATGATTATAGAGATAGCTGTGTAGATATTTCCATGTTTATACAGACAGCGGTGTAGATATTTGCATGTTTATACAGATCGCGGAGTAGATATTTCCATGTTTATACAGATCGCGGTGTAGGTATTTCCATGTTTATACAGATATCGGTGTAGATATTTCCATGTCTACACAAATTGCGGTGTAGATATTTTCATCTTTCTACAGCTGGCATTGTAGATAATTCTATGTTTATACAGATGGCGGTGTAGATATTTCCATGTTTATATAGATGGTGGTGTAGATATTACGATGTTTATACAGATAGCGGTGTAGATATTTCCATGTTTATACAGATCGTGCTGATGATATTTCCATGTATATACAGATCGCGGTGTAGATATTTCCATGTTTATACAGATCGCGGTGTAGATATTTCCATGTTTATACAGATAGCGATGTAGATATTTCCATGTTTATAAAGATATCGGTGTAGATATTTCCATGTTTACACAGATTGCGGTGTAGGTATTTCCATCTTTCTATAGATGGCATTGTAGATATTTCCATGTTTATACAGATGGTTGTGTAGATATTTCCATGTTTATATAGATGGTGGTGTAGATATTACCACGTTTCTACAGATAGCGTTGTAGATATTTCCATGTTTATAGAGATCGTGGTGAAGATATTTCCATGTTTATACAGATCATGGTGTAGATATTTCCATGTTTATACAGATCGCGGTGTAGATATTTCCATGTTTATCCAGATAGCGTTGTAGATATTTCCATGTTTATAGAGATAGCGGTGTAGGTATTTCCATGTTTATAGACATAGCGGTTTAGATATTTCCATGTTTATATAGATGGCGTTGTAGATATTTCCATGTTTATACCGATAGCAGTGTTGGCATTTCCACGTTTATACAGATAGCGATGTAGATATTTCCATGTTTATAAAGCTCGCGGTGCAGATATTTATATCTTTATACAGATGGCATGGTAGATATTTCCTTATTCACACAGATGGCGGTGTAGATGTTTCCATGTTTATACAGATGGCGGAGTAGTTAGTTCCATGTTTATGGAGATGGCAGTGTAGATATTTTCATGTTTATAGAGATGGCGGTGCAGATATTTCCATGTTTATAGAGATAGCAGTGTACATATTTACCTGTTTATACAGATGGCTGTGTAGATATTTCCATGTGTATACAGATGGTATTGTAGGTATTTCCATGTTTATACCGATGGTGGTGAAGATATTTCCATGTTTATTCAGATGACTGTGTAGATATTTCCATGTTTTTACTGATGGCAGTGTAGATTTTTCAATGTTTATAGAGATGGCGCTGTAGATATTTCCATGTTTATACAGATAACGGTGGAGATATTTCCATGTTTATACAGATAACGGTGGAGTTATTTCCATGTTTATACAGAGAGCAGTGGAGATATTTCCGTGTTTATACACATAGTGGTGTATATATTTTCATGTTTATAGAGACAGCGTTGTAGGTATTTCCATGTTTATACAGATAGCGGTGCAGATATTTCCATGTTTACACAGGTGACTGTAGAGGTATTTCCATGTTTATACAGATGGCGGTATAGGTATTTCCAAGTTTATAGAGATAGCGGTGTAGATATTTCCATGTTTATACAGATAACGGTGTAGAAGATTCCATGTTTATACAGATAGCGGTGTAAATATTTCCATGTTTATACAGATCACGTTGTAGATATTTCCATGTTTATAGAGATAGCGGTGTAGATATTTCCATGTTTATACAGATGGCGGTGTAGATATTTCCATGTTTACACAGATGGCGGTGTAGATATTTCCATGTTTATAGAGATAGCGGTGTAGATATATCAATGTTCATAGAGATAGCAGTGAGGATATTTCCATATTTATACAGATAGCAGTGTAGATATTTCCACTTTTATAGAGATAGCGGTTTAGATATTTCATATTTATACAGAGAGCGGTGTAGATATTTCCATATTTATACAGATTGCGGTGTTAATATTTCCATGTTTATGGAGATAGCTGTGTGGCTGTTTCCATGTTTACACAGATAGGGTTGTGGATATTTCCATGTTTATAGAGATGGCAGGGTAGATATTTCCCAGTTTATACAGATCACGGTGTGTATATTTCCATGTTTATACAGATGGCTGTGTAGATATTTCCATGTTTATACAGATGACTTTGTAGGTATTTCCATGTTTATACAGATGGCGGTGTAGATATTTCCATTTTTATAGAGATAGCGGTGTAGATATTTCCATGTTTATAGATATAGCGATGTAAATATATCCATGTTCATAGAGATAGCAGTGAGGATATTTCCATGTTTATACAGATAGCAGTGTAGATATTTCCATTTTTATAGAGATAGCGGTTTAGATATTTCATATTTATACAGATAACGGTGTAGATATTTCCATGTTTATACAGATTGCGGTGTAGATATTTCCATGTTTATTCAGATGACTGTGTAGATATTTCCATGTTTTTACAGATGGCAGTGTAGATATTTCAATGTTTATAGAGATGGCGCTGTAGATATTTCCATGTTTATACAGATGGCTTTGTAGATATTTCTATGTTTATAGAGATAGCGGTGCAGATATTTCCATGTTTATACAGATAGCGGTGTATATATTTCCATGTTTATACAGATCGTGGTGTAGATATTTCCATGTTTATACAGATATCGGTGTAGATATTTCCATGTTTATACAGACCGCAGTGTAGATATTTCCATGTTTAAAGAGATTGCAGTGTAGATAATCCCATGTTCATAGAGATAGCCTTGTTGATTTTTCCATGTTTATAGAGAGAGCGGTGTGGATATTTCCATGTTTATACAGATAGGGGTGTAGATATTTCCATGTTTTTAGAGATATCGTTGTAGATATTTCCATGTTTACACAGATTGCGGTGTAGATATTTCCATGTTTATAGAGATAGCGGTTTAGGTATTTCCATGTTTATATAGATGGCATTGTAGATATTTCCATGTTTATACAGATGGCGGTTTAGGTATTTCCATGTTTATATAGATGGTGGTGTAGATATTACCATGTTTATACTGATAGCGGTGTAGATATTTCCATGTTTATACAGATCGTGGTGAAGATATTTCCATGTTTATACAGATTGCAGTGTAGACATTTTCATGTTTATACAGATTGTGGTGTAGATCTTTCCATTTTCATACTGATAGCGGTGTAGATATTTCCATGTTTATAGAGATAGCGGTGTAGATATTTCCATGTTTATAGAGATAGCGGTGTAGGTATTTCCATGTTTGAAGACATAGCGGTGTAGATAATTCCATGTTTATATAGATGGCGTTGTAGATATTTCCATATTTATACCGATAGCGGTGTTGGTATTTCCACGTTTATACAGATAGCGATGTAGATATTTCCATCTTTATACAGCTCGCGGTGAAGATATTTATATCTTTATACAGATAGCATTGTAGATATTTCCTTATTCACACAGATGGTGGTGTACATGTTTCCATGTTTATACAGGTGGCGGAGTAGTTAGTTCCATGTTTATGGAGATGGCAGTGTAGATATTTTCATGTTTATAGCGATGGTGGTGTAGATATTTCCATGTTTATAGAGATAGCAGTGCAGATATTTACATGTTTATACAGATGGCTGTGTAGATATTTCCATGTGTATACAGATGGCATTGTAGATATTTCCATGTTTATACAGATGACTGTATAGGTATTTCCTTGTTTTTACAAATGGCAGTGCAGATATTTCCATGTTTACACAGATGCCTATGCAGATATTTCCATATTTATACAGAGGGCTGTGTAGATATTTCTATATTTATGCAGATGGCAGTGCAGATATTTAAATGTTCCTACACATGACTGTGTAGGTATTTCCATGTTTATACAGATGGCGGCGTAGATATTTCCATGGACATGCAGATGGCGGTGTAGATATTTCCATGTTTATACAGATAGTGGTGTAGATATTTCCATGTCTATACAGATACCGGTGTAGATATTTCCATGTTTATACAGACCGCAGTGTAGATATTTCCATGTTTATAGAGATAGCAGTGTAGATATTTCCCTCTTTGTACAGATGGCGGTGTTGATGTTTCCATCTATACCCAGATTGCTGTGTAGGTATTTCCATGTGTATACAGATGGCATTGTAGATATTTCCATGTTTACAGATGGTGGTGTAGATATTTCCATGTTTATACAGTTGACTGTATAGGTATTTCCATGTTTATGCAGATGGCGGTGTAGATATTTCCAAGTTCATAGAGATAGCGGTGTAGATATTTCCACATTTATACAGATAACGATGCAGAAGTTTCCATGTTTATACAGATGGCGGAGTAAATATTTCCATGTTTATACAGATCACGGTGTAGATATTTCCATGTTTACAGAGATAGCGGTGTAGATATTTCCATGTTTATACAGATAGCGGTGTAGATATTTCCATGTTTATACACACCGCGGTGTAGATATTTCCATGTTTATACAGATAGCGGTGCAGATATTTCCATGTTTGTAGAGATGGCGGTGTTGATATTTCCATCTATACACAGATGACCGTGTAGATATTTCCATATTTATACAGATGGAGGCGCAGATATTTTCATGGATATGTAGATGGCGGTGTAGATATTTCCATGTTTATACAGATAGCGGTGTAGTTATTTCCATGTTTATATGCATAGCGGTGAAGATATTTCCATCTATATACACATGGCTGTGTAGATATTTCCATGTTTATACAGATGGCGGTGTAGATATTTCCATGTTTATACAGATAACTTTGTAAGTATTTCCATGTTTATACAGACGGCGGTGCAGATATTTCGGTGTTTATAGAGATAGCAGTGGAGATATTTCCATGTTTATATAGATAGCGGTGTATATATTTCCAAGTTTATACAGACCGTGGTGTAGATATTTCCATGTTTATACAGATACCGGTGTAGATATTTCCATGTTTATACAGACCGCAGTGTAGATATTTCCATGTTTATAGAGATAGCAGTGTAGATATTTCCATGTTTGTACAGATGGCGGTGTTGATGTTTCCATCTATACACAGATTAACGTGTAGGTATTTCCATGTGTATACAGATGGCATTGTAAATATTTCCATGTTTACACAGATGGTGGTGTAGATATTTCCATGTTTACACAGATGACTGTATAGTTATTTCCATGTTTATACAGATGGCGGTGTAGATATTTCCTTGTTTATAGAGATAGCGGTGTATATATTTCCATATTTAAACAGATAGTGGTGTAGATATTTCCATGTTTTTACAGATAGCGGTGTAGATATGTCCATCTTTACTCAGAGAGTGCTGTACTTATTTCCATATTTATACAGATCACTGTGTAGATATTTCCATGTTTATACAGATAACTTTGTAGATATTTCCATCTTTATACAAACGGTGGTGTAGATATTTCCATGTTCCTACACATGACTGTGTAGTTATTTCCATGTTTATACAGATGGCGGTGTAGATATTTCCATATTTATAGAGATAGCAGTGTAGATATTTCCAGGTTTATACAGATAGCGGTGTAAATATTTCCATGTTTATACAGATCGTGGTGTAGATATTTCCATGTTTATACAGATACCGGTGTAGATATTTCCATGTTTATACAGACTACAGTGTAGGTATTTCTATGTTTATACAGATAGCGGTGTAGATATTTCCATGTTTGTACAGATGGCGGTGTTGATATTTCCATCTGTACACAGATTGCCGTGTAGATATTTCCATCTTTATACAGATGGCGTTGTAGATATTTCCATGGATATGCAGATGGCGGTGTGGATATTTAAATGTTTATAGAGATAGCGGTGAAGGTATTTCCATGTTTATAGACATAGCGGTGTAGATAATTCCATGTTTATATAGATGGCGTTGTAGATATTTCCATATTTATACCGATAGCGGTGTTGGTATTTCCACGTTTATACAGATAGCGATGTAGATATTTCCATCTTTATACAGCTCGCGGTGAAGATATTTATATCTTTATACAGATAGCATTGTAGATATTTCCTTATTCACACAGATGGTGGTGTACATGTTTCCATGTTTATACAGGTGGCGGAGTAGTTAGTTCCATGTTTATGGAGATGGCAGTGTAGATATTTTCATGTTTATAGCGATGGTGGTGTAGATATTTCCATGTTTATAGAGATAGCAGTGTAGATATTTACATGTTTATACAGATGGCTGTGTAGATATTTCCATGTGTATACAGATGGCATTGTAGATATTTCCATGTTTATACAGATGACTGTATAGGTATTTCCTTGTTTTTACAAATGGCAGTGCAGATATTTCCATGTTTATAGAGATAGCAGTGTAGATATTTCCATGTTTGTACAGATGGCGTTGCTGATATTTCCATCTATACACAGATGGCCGTGTAGATATTTCCATGTTTATACAGATGGCGGCGTAGATATTTCCATGGACATGCAGATGGCGGTGTAGATATTTCCATGTTTATACAGATAGTGGTGTAGATATTTCCATGTCTATACAGATACCGGTGTAGATATTTCCATGTTTATACAGACCGCAGTGTAGATATTTCCATGTTTATAGAGATAGCAGTGTAGATATTTCCCTGTTTGTACAGATGGCGGTGTTGATGTTTCCATCTATACCCAGATTGCTGTGTAGGTATTTCCATGTGTATACAGATGGCATTGTAGATATTTCCATGTTTACAGATGGTGGTGTAGATATTTCCATGTTTATACAGATGACTGTATAGGTATTTCCATGTTTATGCAGATGGCGGTGTAGATATTTCCAAGTTCATAGAGATAGCGGTGTAGATATTTCCACATTTATACAGATAACGATGCAGAAGTTTCCATGTTTATACAGATGGCGGAGTAAATATTTCCATGTTTATACAGATCACGGTGTAGATATTTCCATGTTTACAGAGATAGCGGTGTAGATATTTCCATGTTTATACAGATAGCGGTGTAGATATTTCCATGTTTATACACACCGCGGTGTAGATATTTCCATGTTTATACAGATAGCGGTGCAGATATTTCCATGTTTGTAGAGATGGCGGTGTTGATATTTCCATCTATACACAGATGACCGTGTAGATATTTCCATATTTATACAGATGGAGGCGCAGATATTTTCATGGATATGTAGATGGCGGTGTAGATATTTCCATGTTTATACAGATAGCGGTGTAGTTATTTCCATGTTTATATGCATAGCGGTGAAGATATTTCCATCTATATACACATGGCTGTGTAGATATTTCCATGTTTATACAGATGGCGGTGTAGATATTTCCATGTTTATACAGATAACTTTGTAAGTATTTCCATGTTTATACAGACGGCGGTGCAGATATTTCGGTGTTTATAGAGATAGCAGTGGAGATATTTCCATGTTTATATAGATAGCGGTGTATATATTTCCAAGTTTATACAGACCGTGGTGTAGATATTTCCATGTTTATACAGATACCGGTGTAGATATTTCCATGTTTATACAGACCGCAGTGTAGATATTTCCATGTTTATAGAGATAGCAGTGTAGATATTTCCATGTTTGTACAGATGGCGGTGTTAATGTTTCCATCTATACACAGATTAACGTGTAGGTATTTCCATGTGTATACAGATGGCATTGTAAATATTTCCATGTTTACACAGATGGTGGTGTAGATATTTCCATGTTTACACAGATGACTGTATAGTTATTTCCATGTTTATACAGATGGCGGTGTAGATATTTCCTTGTTTATAGAGATAGCGGTGTTTATATTTCCATATTTAAACAGATAGTGGTGTAGATATTTCCATGTTTTTACAGATAGCGGTGTAGATATGTCCATCTTTACTCAGAGAGTGCTGTACTTATTTCCATGTTTATACAGATCACTGTGTAGATATTTCCATGTTTATACAGATAACTTTGTAGATATTTCCATCTTTATACAAACGGTGGTGTAGATATTTCCATGTTCCTACACATGACTGTGTAGTTATTTCCATGTTTATACAGATGGCGGTGTAGATATTTCCATATTTATAGAGATAGCAGTGTAGATATTTCCCGGTTTATACAGATAGCGGTGTAAATATTTCCATGTTTATACAGATCGTGGTGTAGATATTTCCATGTTTATACAGATACCGGTGTAGATATTTCCATGTTTATACAGACTACAGTGTAGGTATTTCTATGTTTATACAGATAGCGGTGTAGATATTTCCATGTTTGTACAGATGGCGGTGTTGATATTTCCATCTGTACACAGATTGCCGTGTAGATATTTCCATCTTTATACAGATGGCGTTGTAGATATTTCCATGGATATGCAGATGGCGGTGTGGATATTTAAATGTTTATAGAGATAGCGGTGCAGGTATTTCCATGTTTATAGACATAGCGGTGTAGATATTTCCATGTTTATATAGATGGTGTTGTAGATATTTCCATGTTTATACCGATAGCAGTGTTGGTATTTCCACGTTTATACAGAGAGCGATGTAGATATTTTCATGTTCATACAGCTTGCGGTGCAGATATTTATATGTTTATACAGATGGCATTGTAGATATTTCCTTATTCACACAGATGGCGGTGTAGATGTTTCCATGTTTATACAGATGGCGGAGTAGTTAGTTCCATGTTTATGAAGATGGCAGTGGAGATATTTTCATGTTTATAGAGATGGCGGTGTAGATATTTCCATTTTTATAGAGATAGCAGTGTAGATATTTACATGTTCATACAGATGGCTGTGTAGATATTTCAATGTGTATACAGATGGCATAGTAGATATTTCCATGTTTCTACAGATGACTGTATAGGTATTTCCATGTTTTTACAGATGTCAGTGCAGATATTTCCATGTTTATAGAGATAGCAGTGTAGATATTTCCATGTTTGTAGAGATGGCGTTGTTGATATTTCCATCTATACACAGATGGCCGTGTAGATATTTCGATGTTTATACAGATGGCGGCGTAGATATTTCCATGGAAATGCAGGTGGCGGTGTAGTTATTTCCATGTTTATACAGATAGCGGTGTAGATATTTCCATGTTTACACAGATGGTGGTGTAGATATTTCCGTGTTTATACACATGGCGGAGTAGATACTTCCATCTTTATGGAGATGGCAGTGTATGTATTTTCATGTTTATAGAGATCGCGGTGTAGATATTTTCATATTTATGGAGATAGCGGTGTAGATATTTCCATCTTTCTACAGATGGCAGTGTAGATATTTCCATGTTTATACAGATGGCGGTGTAGATATTTCCATATTTATACAGATGTCTGTGTAGATATTTCCATGTGTATACAGATGGTACTGTAGCTATTTCCATGTTTATACAGTTGGCGGTGAACTTATTTCCATGTTTATAGAGAAAGCGGTGTTGGTATTTCCATGTTTATAGAGATAGCGGTGTAGATATTTCCATATTTCTACAGATAGCGGTGT
Organism: Pan troglodytes; assembly: GCF_028858775.2. Taxonomy (NCBI): domain Eukaryota; kingdom Metazoa; phylum Chordata; class Mammalia; order Primates; family Hominidae; genus Pan; species Pan troglodytes. The sequence goes on along the minus strand of NC_072419.2, from coordinate 679,345 downwards.
AGGTATTTCCATGTTTATACAGATGGCGGTGTAGAAATTTCCATGTTTCTACATATGGCGGTGTAGATATTTCCTTGTTTATACAGATAGTGGTGTAGATATTTCCATGTTTATACATATGGCGGTGTAGATATTTCCTTGTTTATACAGATAGTGGTGTAGATATTTCCTTGTTTATACAGATAGCGGTGTAGACATTTCCATGTTTTCAGAAATAGCGGTGTAGGTATTTCCCTCTTTGCACTGATTGCCGTGTAGATATTTCCGTTTTTACAGAGATACCTGTGTAGATATTTCCAAGTTTACACAGATAGCTGTGTAGATATTTCCATGTTTACTCAGATAGCGTTGTAGATATTTCCATGTTTATACAGAGAGCGTTGTAGACAGTTCCATGTTTATTCAGATAGCGGTGTAGATATTTCCATGTTCATACAGATAACGGTGGAGATATTTCCCTGTTTATACAGATAGCGATGTAGATATTTCCATATTTATACAGATAGCGGTGTAGATATTTCCATGTTTATAGAGATAGCAGTGTAGATATTTCCATGTTTATACAGATAGCGGTGTAGATATTTTCATGTTTATACAGATGGCGGTGTAGATAGTTCCATGTTTATGGAGATGGCGGTGTAGATATTTTCATGTTAACATAGATGGCGGTGTAGATATTTCCATGTTTGTAGAGACTGTGGTGTTGATATTTCCATCTTTATAGAGATAGCGCTGTATTTCCTTGTTTATAGAGATAGTTGTGTAGATACATCCATGTTTATACAGATGGCTGTGTAGATATTTCCATGTGTATACAGATGACTCTAGATATTTGTATGTTTACACAAATGGCATTGTAGTTATTTCCATTTTTATACAGATAGCGGTGTAGATATTTCCATGTTTATACAGATAACGGTGTAGATATATCCATGTTTATACAGATAGCGGTGTAGATATTTCAATGTTTATACAGATGGCGGTGTAGATAATTCCATGTTTATAGAGATGGCAGTGTAGATATTTCCGTGTTTTTTTAGATAGCCGTGTAGATATATCCATGTTAGCAGAGGTATCAGTGAGGATATTTCCATGTTTATACAGATAGTAGTGTAGATAATTCCATTTTTATAGAGATAGCGATTTAGATATTTCATATTTATACAGATAGCGGTGTAGATATTTCCATGTTTATACAGATTTCGGTGTAGATATTTCCATGTTTATACAGATAGCGGTGTAGATATTTCCACGTTTATACAGATGGCGGTGTAGATATTTCCATCTTTCTACAAATGGCAGTGTAGATATTTCCATGTTTATAGAGATGTCGGTGTAGATATTTCCATGTTTATATAGATTGCAGTGTAGATATTTTCTTGTTTATGTAGATGGCGTTGTAGATATCTCCGTGTTTAAAGAGATGGCGGTGTATATATTTCCATGTTGATGGAGACAGCGGTGTAGATATTTCCATGTTTATAGAGATAGCGGTGTAGATATTTTCATGTTTCTACAGATAACTTTGTAGATATTTCCATGTTTGTACAGATGGCATTGGAGATATTTCCATGTTTATACAGATCGCGGTGTAGATATTTCCATGTTTTTACAGATATCGGTGTAGATATTTCCATGTTTACACAGATTGCGGTGTAGATATTACCATCTTTCTACAGATGGCATTGTAGATATTTCCATGTTTATACAGATGACTGTGTAGATATTTCCATGTTTATACAGATGGCAGTGTAGATATTTCCATGTTTATACAGATAGCGGTGTAGATATTTTCATGTTTATTCAGATTGCGGTGGAGATATGTCCATCTTTATAGTGATAGCAATGGAGGTATTTCCACGTTAATACACATAGCAGTGTAGATATTTCCATGTTTATACAGATAGCGGTGTAGATATTTCCATGTTTATACAGATGGCTTTGTCGATATTTCCATGTTTATACACAGTTATCTGTAGGTATTTCCATGTTTATATAGATGACAGTGTAGGTATTTCCAGCTTTATAGAGATAGCGGTGTAGATATTTCCATGTTTATTGAGATAGCAGTGTAAATATTTACATATTTATACAGATAGTGGTGTAGATATTTCCATGTTTTTACCGATAGCGGTGTACATATTTCCATCTTTATTCAGAGAGTGCTGTACATATTTCCATGTTTATACAGATCACTGTGTAGATATTTCCATGTTTATACAGATAACTTTGTAGATATTTCCATCTTTATACAAACGGTGGTGTAGATATTTCCATGTTCCTACACATGACTGTGTAGTTATTTCCATGTTTATACATATGGCGGTGTAGATATTTCCATATTTATAGAGATAGCAGTGCAGATAATTCCAGGTTCATACAGATAGCGGTGTAAATATTTCCATGTTTATACAGATCGTGGTGTAGATATTTCCGTGTTTATACAGGTCACGGTGTAGATATTTCCATGTTTATACAGATAGCGGTGTAGATATTTCCATGTTTACACAGATTGCGGTGTAGATATTTCCATCTTTCTACTGATGGCTTTGTAGATATTTCCATGTTTATACAGATGGCGGTGTAGATATTTCCATGTTTATATAGATGGTGTGGTAGATATTACCATGTTTACACAGATAGCGGTGTAGATATTTCCATGTTTATACACATCGTGGTGACGATATTTCCATGTTAATACAGATCGCGGTGCAGATATTTCCATGTATATACAGATCGCGGTGTAGATATTTCCATGTGTGTACAGATGGCAGTGTAGATATTTCCATGTTTATACAGATGGCGCTGGAGATATTTCCATGTTTATACAGATGGCAGTGTAGATATTTCCATGTTTATACAGATAGCGGTGTAGATATTTCCATGTTTACAGAGATAGCGGTGTAGATATTTCCATCTTTGCACAGATTGCGGTGTAAGTATTGCCAAATTTACACAGATCGCGTTGTAGATATTTCCATGTTTATACAGATAGCGGTGCAGATATTTCCATGTTTGTACAGATAGCTGTGTTGATATTTCCATCTATACACAGATGACCGTGTAGATATTTCCATGTTCATACAGATGGCGGCGCAGATAATTCCATGGATATGAAGATGGCGGTGTAGATATTTCCATGTTTATACAGATAGCGGTGTAGTTATTTCCATGTTTATATAGATAGCGGTGTAGATATTTCTATGTATGTACACATGGCTATGTAGCTACTTCCATGTTTATACAGATGGCAGTGTAGATATTTCCATGTTTATACAGATAACTTTGTAAGTATTTCCATGTTTATACAGATGGCGGTGTAGATATTTCGATGTTTATAGAGATAACAGTGGAGATATTTCCATGTTTATACAGATAGCGGTGTAGATATTTCAAAGTTTATACTGATCGTGGTGTAGATATTTCCATGTTTATAGAGATGGCTGTGTAGATATTTCCATGTTCATAGAGATAGCGGTGTTGATTTTTCCATGTTTATAGAGATAGCGGTGTGGATATTTCTATGTTTATACAGATAGAGGTGTAGATATTTCCATGTTTATAGAGATGGCAATGTAGATATTTCCATGTTTATACAGATGACGGTGTAGATATTTCCTTGTTTATACAAATAGCGCTGTAGTTGTTTCCATGTTTATACAGATAGCGGTGTAGATATTTCCATGTTTTTACAGATATCGGTGTAGATATTTCCATGTTTACACAGATTGCTGTGTAGATATTTCCATCTTTCTACAGATGGCATTGTAGATATTTCCATGTTTATACAGATAGCGGTGTAGATATTTCCATGTTTATACTGATCGTGGTGTAGATATTTCCATGTTTATAGAGATGGCGGTGTAGATATTTCCATGTTCATACAGATAGCGGTGTTGTTTTCCATGTTTATAGAGATATTGGTGTGGATATTTCCATGTAATACAGATAGGAGTATAGATATTTCCATGTTTATACAGATGGCGGTGTAGATATTTCCATGTTTATAGAGATCACGGTGTAGATATTTGCTTGTTTATACAAATAGCGGTGTAGTTATTTCCATGTTTATACAGATAGCGGTGAAGATATTTGCATGTATATACAGATGGCTGTGTAGATATTTCCATGTTCATACAGATGGCTGTGTAGATATTTACATGTTTATTCAGATGACTTTGTAGGTAATTCCATGTTTATACAGATGGCAGTGTAGATATTTCCAGGTTTATAGAGATAGCTGTGTAGATATTTCCATGTTTATACAGATCGCGGTGTAGATAAATCCATGTTTATATAGATTGCAGTGTAGATATTTCCATGTTTATACAGATAGCAGTGTAGATATTTCCAACTTTCTACAGATGGCATTGTAGATATTTCCATGTTTATAAAGATGGCGGTGTAGATATTTCGATGTTTATAGAGATAGCAGTGGAGATATTTCCATGTTTAAACAGATAGCGGTGTGGTTATTTTCATGTTTATATAGATAGCGGTGTAGATATTTCCATGTATATACACATGTCTGTGTAGATATTTCTCTTTATACAGATGTCGGTGTAGATATTTCCATGTTTATACAGATAAATTTGTAAGTATTTCCATGTTTATACAGATGGCGGTGTAGATATTTCGATGTTTATAGAGATAACAGTGGAGATATTTCCACGTTTATACAGATAGCGGTGTAGATATTTCCATGTTTATACTTATCGCGGTGTAGATATTTCCATGTTTATAGAGATGGCGGTGTAGATATTTCTGTTTATACAGATGTCGGTGTAGATATTTCCATAATTATACAGATAAATTTGTTAGTATTTCCATGTTTATACAGATGGCGGTGTAGATATTTTGATGTTTATAGAGATAGCAGTGTAGATATTTCCATGTTTATAGAGATAGCAGTGTAGATATTTCCATGTTTGTACAGAGGGCGGTGTTGACGTTTCCATCTATACACAGATTGCCGTGTAGGTATTTCCATGTGTATACAGATGGCATTGTAGATATTTCCATGTTTATACAGATGGTGGTGTAGATATTTCCATGTTTACACAGATGACTGTATAGGTATTTCCATGTTTATACAGATGGCGGTGAGGTATTTCCATGTTTATAGAGATAGCGGTGTAGATATTTCCATATTTATACAGATAACGGTGTAGAAATTTCCATGTTTATACAGATAACGGTGTACATATTTCCATGTTTACACAGATCACGGTGTAGATATCTCCATGTTTATAGAGATTGCGGTGTAGATATTTCCATGTTTATACAGATAGCGGTAGAGATACTTCCTTATTTATACAGCTCGCGGTGTAGATATTTCCATCTTTATACTGATGGCAGTGTAGATATTTCCATGGTTATACAGATGGCTGTGTAGATATTTCCATGTGTGTACAGATGGCGGTGTAGATATTTCCATGTTTATACAGATGGCGCTGTAGATATTTCCAATTTTATACAGATGGCAGTGTAGATATTTCCATGTTTATACAGATATCGGTGTAGATATTTCCATGTTTACTGAGATAGCGGTGCAGGTATTTCCATCTTTGCACAGATTGGGGTGTAGGTATTGCCAAATTTAAACAGATAGCGGTGTAGATATTTCCAAGTTTACACAGATAGCTTTGTAGATATTTCCATGTTTACAGAGATAGCATTGTAGATATTTCCATGTTTATAGAGATTGCGGTGTAGTTATTTCCATGTTGATAAAGATAGCGGTGTAGTTATTTCCATGTTTATACAGATAGCGGTGTAGAAATTCCCATGTTTATACAGATCGCTTTGTAGACATTTCCATCTTTCTACAGATGTCAGCGTAGATATTTCCAAGTTTATGCAGAAGACAGTGTAGATATGTCCATGTTTATACAGATGTCTGTGTAGATATTTCCATGTTTATTCAGATTGAGGTGTAGATATTTCCATGTTTATAGAGATGGCGGTCTAGATATTTCTAAGTTTATAGACATAGCTGTGTAAATATTTCCATGTTTTTGAGATGGTGGTGTAAGTATTTTCATGTTTATAGAGATAGCGGTGTTGATATTTCCATGTTTATACAGATAGCGGTGTTGTTATTTCCATGTTTATACAGATAGCGGTGTAGACATTTCCATGTGTATAGAGATAGCGGTGTAGATATTTCCATGTTTATTCAGATAGCCGTGTAAATATTTCCATGTTTATACAGATCTCGGTGTAGATATTTCCATGTTTATAGAGATAGCGGTGTAGATATTTCCATGTTTATACATATAGCGATGTAGATATTTCCATGTTTATGCAGACCGCGGTGTAAATTTTTCCATGTTTATACAGATAGCATTGCAGATATTTCCATGTTTGCACAGATGGCGGTGTTGATATTTCCATCTATACACAGATGACCTTGTAGATATTTCCATGTTTATACAGATGGCAGGGCAGATATTTCCATGGATATGTAGATTTCGGTGCAGATATTTCCATGTTTATACAGATAGCGTTGTAGTTTTTTAAATGTTTATATAGATAGCGGTGTAGATATTTCCATGTATATACAGATGGCTGTGTAGATATTTCCATGTTTATACAGATGGCGGTGTAGATATTTCCATGTTTATACAGATAACTTTGTAAGTATTTCCATGTTTATACAGATGGCGGTGTAGATATTTTGATATTTATAGAGATAGTAGTAGAGATATTTCCTTGTTTATACAGATAGCGGAGTAGATATTTCAATGTTTATACTGATCATGGTGTAGATATTTCCATGTTTATAGAGATGGCGGTGTAGGTATTTCCATGTTCATAGAGATAGCGGTGTTGATTTTTCCATGTTTATAGAGATAGCCGTGTGGATATTTCCAAGTTTATACAGATAGGGGTGTGGATATTTCCATGTTTATAGAGATGGCGGTGTAGATATTTCCATCTTTATACAGATCTCGGTGTAGATATTTCCTTGTTTATACAAATAGCGGTGTAGTTATTTCCATGTTTATACAGATAGCGGTGTAGATATTTCCATGTATATACAGGTGGCTGTGTAGATATTTCATGTTTATACAGATGGCTATGTAGATATTTAGATGTTTATACAGATGACTTTGTAGGTATTTCCATGTTTATACAGATGGCGGTGTAGATATTTCCATGTTTATACAGATCGTTTTGAAGATATATCCATGTTTATACAGATCACGTTGTAGATATTTCCATGTTTATACAGATCACGGTGTAGATATTTCCATGTTTATACAGATAGCGGTGTAGATATTTCCATGTTTATAGAGATGGTGGTGAAGATATTTCCATGTTTATACAGATCACGGTGTAGATATTTGCTTGTTTATACAAATAGCGGTGTAGTTATTTCCATGTTTATACAGATAGCGGTGTAGATATTTCCATGTATATACATATGGCTGTGTAGATATTTCCATGTATATACAGATGGCTGTGTAGATATTTCCATGTTTATACAGATAGCGGTGTAGTTATTTCCATGTTTATAGAGATAGCGGTGTAGGTATTTCCATGTTTATAGACATAGCGGTGTATATATTTCCATGTTTATATAGATGGCGTTGTAGATATTTCCATGTATATACCGATAGCGGTGTTGGTATTTCCAAATTTATACAGATAGCGATGTAGATATTTCCATGTTTATACAGATGGCAGTGTAGATATTTCCATATTTATACAGATGTCTGTGTAGATATTTCCATGTGTATTCAGATGGTATTGTAGGTATTTCCATTTTTATACATATGGTGTCGTAGATATTTCCATGTTTATTCAGATGACTGTGTAGATATTTTCATGTTTTTACAGATGGCAGTGTAGATATTTCAATGTTTATAGAGATGGCGCTGTAGATATTTCCATGTTTAAACAGATACCTGTGTAGATATTTCCATGTTTATACAGACCGCAGTGTAGATATTTCCATGTTTATAGAGATAGCAGTGTAGATATTTCCATCTTTGTACAGATGGCGGTGTTGATGTTTCCATCTATACACAGATTGCCGTGTAGGTATTTCCATGTGTATACAGATGGCATTGTAGATATTTCCATATTTATAGAGATGGTGGTGTAGATATTTCCTTGTTTACACAGATGACTGAATAGGTATTTCCATGTTTATACAGATGGTGGTGTATATATTTCCAAGTTTATAGAGATAGCGGTGTAGATATTTCCATGTTTATAGAGATAGCGGTGTAGATATTTCCATGTTTATACTGATCGTGGTGTAGATATTTCCATGTTTATATAGATGGCGGTGTAGATATTTCCATGTTCATAGAGATAGCGGTGTTGATTTTTCCATGTTTATAGAGATAGCTGTGTGGATATTTCCATGTTTATACAGATAGGGGTGTAGATATTTCCATGTTTATAGAGATGGTGGTGTAGATATTTCCACGTTTATACAGATCACGGTGTAGATATTTGCTTGTTTATACAAATAGCGGTGTAGTTATTTCCATGTTTATACAGATAGCGGTGTAGATATTTCCATATATATACAGATGACTGTGTAGATATTTCCATGTATATACAGATGGCTGTGTAGATATTTCCATGTTTATACAGATAGCGGTGTAGTTGTTTCCATGCTTATAGAGATAGCGGTGTAGGTATTTCAATGTTTATAGACATAGCGGTGTAGATATTTCCATGTTTATATAGATGGCGTTGTAGATATTTCCATGTATATACTGATAGCGGTGTTGATATTTTCACATTTATACAGATAGCGATGTAGATATTTCCATGTTTATACAGATGGCAGTGTAGATATTTCCATATTTATACAGATGTCTGTGTAGATATTTCCATGTGTATACAGATGGTATTGTAGGTATTTCCATGTTTATACATATGGTGGCGTAGATATTTCCATGTTTATTCAGATGACTGTGTAGATATTTTCATGTTTTTACAGATGGCAGTGTAGATATTTCAATGTTTATAGAGATGGCGCTGTAGATATTTCCATGTTTAAACAGACACCGGTGTAGATATTTCCATGTTTATACAGACCGCAGTGTAGATATTTCCATGTTTATAGAGACAGCAGGGTAGATATTTCCATGTTTGTACAGATGGCGGTGTTGATGTTTCCATCTATACACAGATTGCCGTGTAGGTATTTCCATGTGTATACAGATGGCTTTGTAGATATTTCCATATTTACAGAGATGGTGGTGTAGATATTTCCATGTTTACACAATTGACTGAATAGGTATTTCCATGTTTATACAGATGGCGGTGTATATATTTCCAAGTTTATAGACATAGCGGTGTAGATATTTCCATATTTATACAGATAATGGTGTAGAAGTTTCCATGTTTATACAGATAGCGGTGTAAATATTTCCATGTTTATACAGATCACGGTGTAGATATTTCCATGTTTATAGAGATAGCGGTGTTGATATTTCCATGTTTGTACAGATAGCGGTGTAGATATTTCCATGTTTATACAGACCGTGGTGTAGATATTTCCATGTTTATACAGATAGCGGTGCAGATACTTCCATTTTTGTACAGATGGCGGTGTTGATATTTCCATCTATACAGAGATGACCGTGTAGATATTTCCATGTTTATACAGATGGCGGCGCAGATATTTCCATGGATATGTAGATGGCGGTGTAGATATTTCCATGTTTATACAGATAGCGGTGTAGTTATTTCCATGTTTATATAGATAGCGGTGTAGATATTTCCATTTATGTACACATGGCTGTGTAGATATTTCCATGTTTATACAGATAACTTTGTAAGTATTTCCATGTTTATACAGATGGCGGTGTAGATATTTCGATGTTTATAGAGATAGCAGTGGAGATATTTCCATGCTTATACAGATAGTGGTGTAGATATTTCCATGTTTATACTGATCGTTGTGTAGATATTTCCATGTTTATAGATATGGCGGTGTAGATATTTCCATGTTCATAGAGATAGCTTTGTTGATTTTTCCATGTTTATAGAGATAGCGGTGTGGATATTTCTATGTTTATACAGATAGGGGTGTAGATATTTCCATGTTTATAGACATGGCAGTGTAGATATTTCCATGTTTATACAGATCACGGTGTAGATATTTCCTTGTTTATACAAATAGCGGTGTAGTTATTTCCATGTATATACAGATGGCTGTGTAGATAATTCCATGTTTATACAGATGGCTGTGTAGATATTTAGATGTTTATACAGATGACTTTGTAGGTATTTCCATGTTTATACAGATGGCGGTGTAGATATTTCCATGTTTATACAGATCGTTTTGTAGATATTTCCATGTTTATACAGATCACGTTGTAGATATTTCCATGTTTATACAGATCGCGGTGTAGATATTTCCATGTTTATACAGATAGCGGTGTAGATATTTCCATGTTTATAGAGATAGCGGTGTAGATATTTCCATGTTTGTACAGATGGTGGTGTTGATGTTTCCATCTATACAAAGATTGCCGTGTAGGTATTTCCATGTGTATACAGATGGCATTGCAGATATTTCCATGTTTATACAGATGGTGGTGTAGATATTTCCATGTTTACACAGATGACTGTATAGGTATTTCCATGTTTATACAGAGGGCGGTGTAGATACTTCCTAGTTTATAGAGATAGCGGTGTAGATATTTCCATATTTATACAGATAACGGTGTAGAAGTTTCCATGTTTATACAGATAGCGGTGTAAATATTTCCATGTTTATACAGATCACGGTGTAGGTATTTCCATGTTTATAGAGATAGCGTTGAAGATATTTCCATGTTTATACAGATAGCGGTGTAGATATTTCCATGTTTATACAGACCGCGGTGTAGATATTTCCATGTTTATACAGATAGCGGTGCAGATATTTCCATGTTTGTAGAGATGGCGGTGTTGATATTTCCATCTATACACAGATTACCGTGTAGATATTTCCATGTTTATACAGATGGCGGCGCAGTTATTTCCATGGATATGTAGATGGCGGTGCAGATATTTCCATGTTTATACAGATAGCGGTGTAATTATTTCCATGTTTATACAGATAGCGGTGTAGTTAATTCCATGTATGTGCACATGGCTGTGTAGATATTTCCATGTTTATACAGATGGCGGTGTACATATTTCCATGTTTATACAGTTGGCGGTGTATATATTTCCATGTTTATACAGATGACATTGTAGGTATTTCCATGTTTATACAGATGGCGGTGTAGATATTTCCATGTTTACAGAGATAGCTGTTTAGATATTTCCATGTTTACACAGATAGCGGTCTAGATATTTCCATGTTTATACAGATCGCGGTGTAGATATTTCCATGTTTATACAGATCACGGTGTAGATATTTCCATGTTTATACAGCTCGCGTTGCAGATATTTATATCTTTATACAGATGGCATTGTAGATATTTCCTTATTCACACAGATGGCGGTGTAGACGTTTCCATGTTTATACAGATGGCGGAGTAGATAGTTCCATCTTTATGGAGATGGCAGTGTAGATATTTTCATGTTTATACAGATGGCGGTGTAGATATTTCCATGTTTATAGAGATAGCAGTGTAGATATTTACATGTTTATACAGATGGCTCTGTAGATATTTCCATGTGTATACAGATGTCATTGTAGATATTTCCATGTTTATAGAGATAGCGGTGTAGATATTTCCATGTTTGTACAGATGGCGGTGTTGATATTTCCATCTATACACAGATGGCCGTGTAGATATTTCCATGTTTATACAGATGGCGGCGTAGATATTTACATGGTTATGCAGATGGCGGTGTAGATATTTCCATGTTTATACAGATAGCGGTGTAGATATTTCCATGTTTACACAGATGGTGGTGTAGATATTTCCGTGTTTATACACATGGCGGAGTAGATAGTTCCATCTTTATGGAGATGGCAGTGTAGATATTTTCATATTTATAGAAATGGCGGTGTAGATATTTCCATATTTATAGAGATAGCGGTGTAGATATTTCCATCTTTCTACAGATAGCGGTGTAGAAAATTCCATGTATGTGCACACGACTGTGTAGATATTTCCATGTTTATACAGATGGCGGTGTAGGTATTTCCATGTTTATACAGATGGCGGTGTAGATATTTCCATGTATATACAGATGACTTTGTAGGTATTTCCATGTTTATACAGATGGCGGTGTAGATATTTCCATGTTTACAGAGATAGCTGTTTAGATATTTCCATGTTTACACAGATAGCGGTCTAGATATTTCCATGTTTATGCAGATTACGGTGTAGATATTTCCATGTTTATACAGATCACGGTGTAGATATTTCCATGTTTATACAGCTCGCGTTGCAGATATTTATATCTTTATACAGATGGCATTGTAGATATTTCCTTATTCACACAGATGGCGGTGTAGACGTTTCCATGTTTATACAGATGGCGGACTAGTTAGTTACATGTTTATGGAGATGGCAGTGTAGATATTTCCATGTTTATACAGATAACTTTGTAAGTATTTCCATGTTTATACAGATAGGGGTGTAGATATTTCAATGTTTATACTGATTTTGGTGTAGATATTTCCATGTTTATAGAGATGGCGGTGTAGATATTTCCATGTTTATAGAGATAGCGGTGTTGATTTTTCCATGTTTATAGAGATAGCGGTGTGGATATTTCCATGTTTATACAGATAGGGGTGTGGATATTTCCATGTTTATAGAGATGGCGGTGTAGATATTTCCATGTTTATACAGATCACGGTGTAGATATTTCCTTGTTTATACAAATAGCGCTGTAGTTATTTCCATGTTTATACAGATAGCGGTGTAGATATTTCCATGTTTATACAGATGACTTTGTCAGTATTTCCATGTTTATACAGATGGCGGTGTAGATATTTCCACTTTTATGGAGATAGCTGTGTAGATATTTGCATGTTCATACAGATCGTGGTGTAAATATTTCCATGTTTATACAGATACCGGTGCACATATTTCCATGTTTATACAGACCGCAGTGTAGATATTTCCATGTTTATAGAGATAGCGGTGTAGATATTTCCATGTTTGTACAGATGGCGGTGTTGATGTTTCCATCTATACACAGATTACCGTGTAGGTATTTCCATGTGTATACAGATGACATTGTAGATATTTCCATGTTTATACAGATGGTGGTGTAGATATATCCATGTTTATACAGATGACTGTATAGGTATTTCCATGTTTTTACAGATGGCATTGTAGATATTTCCATGTTTATAGAGATAGCAGTGTAGATATTTCCATGTTTAAAGAGATAGCAGTGTAGATATTTCCATGTTTGTACAGATGGCGGTGTTGATGTTTCCATCTATACACAGATTGCCGTATAGGTATTTCCATGTGTATACAGATGGCATTGTAGATATTTCCATGTTTATTCAGATGGTGGTGTAGATATTTCCCTGTTTACAGAGATGACTGTATAGGTATTTCCATGTTTTTACAGATGGCATTGTAGATATTTCCATGTTTATAGAGATAGCAGTGTAGATATTTCCATGTTTAAAGAGATAGCAGTGTAGATATTTCCATGTTTGTACAGATGGCGGTGTTGATGTTTCCATCTATACACAGATTGCCGTGTAGGTATTTCCATGTGTATACAGATGGCATTGTAGATATTTCCATGTTTATACAGATGGTGGTGTAGATATTTCCATGTTTACACAGATGACTGTATAGGTATTTCCATGTTTATACAGATGGCGGTGTAGATATTTCCATGTTTATAGACATAGCCGTGTAGATATTTCCATATTTATACAGATAACGGTGTAGAAATTTCCATGTTTATACAGATATCGGTGTAAATATTTCCATGTTTATACAGATCACGGTGTTGATACTTCCATGTTTATAGAGATAGCGGTGTATATATTTCCATGTTTATACAGATAGCGGTGTAGATATTTCCATGTTTATACAGACCGCGGTGTAGTTATTTCCATGTTTATACAGATAGTGGTGCAGATATTTCCATATTTGTACAGATGGCGGTGTTGATATTTCCATCTATACACAGATGACCGTGTAGATATTTCCATGTTTATACCGATGGCGGCGCAGATATTTCTATGGATATGTAGATGGCGGTGTAGATATTTCCATGTGTATACAGATAGCGGTGTAGTTATTTCCATGTTTATATAGAGAGCGGTGTAGATATTTCCATGTATGTATACATGGCTGTGTAGATATTTCCATGTTTATACAGGTGGCGGTGTAGATATTTCCATGTTTATACAGATAACTTTGTAAGTATTTCCATGTTTATTCAGATGGCGGTGTAGATATTTCGATGTTTATAGACATAGCAGTGGAGATATTTCCATGTTTATACAAAGAGCGGTGTAGTTATTTCCATGTTTATATAGATAGCGGTGTAGATATTTCTATGTATATACACATGGCTGTGTAGATATTTCCATGTTTATACAGATGGCGGTTTAGATATTTCCATGTTTATACAGATAATTTTGTAAGTAATTCCATGTTTATACAGATGGCGGTATAGATATTTCGATGTTTATGGAGATAGCAGTGGAGATATTTCCATGTTTATACAGACAGCGGTTTAGATATTTCCATGTTTATACTGATCACGGTGTAGATATTTCCATGTTTATACAGCTACCGGTGCAGATATTTTCATGTTTATTCAGACTGCAGTGTAGGTATTTCTATGTTTTTTCAGATAGCGGTGTAGATCTTTCCATGTTTGTACAGATGGCGGTGTTGATATTTCCATCTATACACAGATTTCCGTGTAGTTATTACCATCTTTATAAAGATGGCCTTGTAGATATTTCCATGGATATGCAGATGGCGGTGTGGATATTTCCATGTTTATAGAGATAGCGGTGTAGGTATTTCCATGTTTATAGACGTAGCGGTGTAGATATTTCCATCTTTATATAGATGGCATTGTAGATATTTCCATGTTTATACCGATAGCGGTGTTCCTATTTCCACGTTTATACAGATAGCGATGTAGATATTTCCAAGTTTATACAGCTCGCGGTGCAGATATTTATATCTTTATACAGATGGCATTGCAGATATTTCCTTATTCACACAGATGGCGGTGTAGATGTTTCCATGTTTATACAGATGGCGGAGTAGGTAGTTCCATGTTTATGGAGATGGCAGTGTAGATATTTTCATGTTTATAGAAATGGCGCTGTAGATATTTCCATATTTATAGAGATGTCTCTATAGATATTTCCATGTGTATACAGATGGTATTGTAGGTATTTCCATGTTTATACAGATGGTGGTGTGGATATTTCCATGTTTATTCAGATGACTGTGTAGATATTTCCATGTTTTTACAGATGGCAGTGTAGATATTTCAATGTTTATAGAGATGGCGCTGTAGATATTTCCATGTTTATACACATAACGGTGGAGATATTTCCATGTTTATACAGACAGCAGTGGAGATATTTCCATGTTTATACACATAGCGGTGTACATATTTCCATGTTTCTAGAGACAGCGGTGTATGTATTTCCATGTTTATTCATATAGCGGTGCAGATATTTCCATGTTTATACAGATGCCTATGCAGATATTTCCATATTTATACAGAGTGCTGTGTAGATATTTCCATGTTTATACAGATGGCAGTGTAGATATTTCCATGTTCCTCCAGATGACTGTGTAGGTATTTCCATGTTTATACAGATGGCTTTGTAGATATTTCCATGTTTATAGAGATAGTGGTGCAGATATTTCCATGTTTATACAGATAGCGGTGTAAATATTTCCATGTTGATACAGATCGTGGTGTAGATATTTCCTTGTTTATACAGACCGCAGTGTAGGTATTTCCATGTTTATAGAGATAGCAGTGTAGATATTTCCAGGTTTGTACAGATGGCGCTGTGGATATTTCCATCTATACACAGATTGCCGTGTAGGTATTTCCATGTGTATACAGATGGCATTGTAGATATTTCCATGTTTATACACATAGCAGTGTAGATATTTCCATGTTTATACAGATAGCGGTGGAGATATTTCCATGTTTACAGACACTGCGGTATAGATATTTCCATGTTTATACAGATAGCGGTGTAGATATTTCCATGTTTACAGAGATAGCAGTGTAGGTATTTCCATCTTTGCACAGATTGCTGTGCAGATATATCCATTTTTACACAGATTGCTGTGCAGATATTTCCAAGTTTCCACAGATAGCTGTGTAGATATTTCCATGTTTACACAGATATCGTTGCAGATATTTCCATGTTTATACAGATCATGGTGTAGATATTTCCATGTTTATACAGATTGCGGTGTTGATATTACCATGTTTACCGGGATAGCGGTGCAAATATTTCCACATTTATACAGATAGCGGTGTAGTTATTAGCATGTTTATTCAGATAGCAGTGTAGATATTTCCATGTATAAACAGATGTCTGTGTATATATTTCCATGCTTAAACAGATGGCGGTGTAGATATTTCCTTGTTTATACAAATAGCGGTGTAGTTATTTCCATGTTTATACAGATGGCGGTGTAGATATTTCCATGTATATACAGATGGCTGTGTAGATATTTCCATGTTTATACAGATGACTTTTTAGGTATTTCCATGTTTATACAGATGGCGGTGTAGATATTTCCATGTTTGTAGAGATAGCTGTGTAGATATTTCCATGTTTATACAGATGGCGGGGTAGATATTTCCATGTTTATACAGATCGCGGTGTAGATATTTCCATGTTGATACAGATCGCGGTATAGATATTTCCATGTTAATACAGATCGCAGTGTTGATATTTACATGTTTATACAGATAGCGGTGTAGATATTTCCATGTTTATAGAGATAGCGCTGTAGATATTTCCATGTTTATACAGATGGCGGTGTAGATATTTCCATGTTTATAGAGATGGCGGTGTAGATATTTCTATGTTTATAGAGATAGCGGTGTAGACATATCCATGTTCATAGAGACAGCAGTCAGGATATTTCCATGTTTATAGAGATAGCAGTGTAGATATTTACATGTTTATACAGATGGCTGTGTAGATGTTTCCATGTGTATACAGATAGCACTGTAGATATTTCCATGTTTATACAGATGACTGTATAGTTATTTCCATGTTTATACAGAGAGCAGTGGAGATATTTCCATGTTTATACAGATAGCGGTGTACATATTTCCATGTTTATAGAGACAGCGGTGTAGGTATTTCCATGTTTATAGAGATAGCGGTGCAGATATTTCCATGTTTATTCAGATGCCTATGCAGATATTTCCATATTTCTACAGAGGGCTGTGTAGATATTTCTATGTTTATACAGATGGCAGTGTAGATATTTAAATGTTCCTACACATGACTGTGTACGTATTTCCAAGTTTATACAGATGTCTTTGTAGATATTTCCATGTTTATAGAGATAGCGTTGCAGATATATCCATGTTTATACAGATAGCGGTGTATATACTTCCATGTTTATACAGATCGTGGTGTAGATATTTCCATGTTTATTCAGATACAGGTGTTGATATTTCCATGTTTATACAGACCGCAGTGTAGATATTTCCATGTTTATACAGATGGCGGTGTAGATATATACATGTTTATACAGATAACTTTGTAATTATTTCAAAGTTTATACAGATGGCGGTGTAGATATTTCGATGTTTATAGATTTAGCAGTGGAGATATTTCCATGTTTATACAGATAGCGGTGTAGATATTTCCATGTTTATACTGATCGTGGTGTAGATATTTCCATGTTTATAGAGATGGCGGTGTAGATATTTCCAAGTTCATAGAGATAGCGGTGTTGATTTTTCCATGTTTATAGAGATAGCTGTGTGTATATTTCCATGTTTATACAGATAATGGTGTAGATATTTCCATGTTTATAGAGATGGCGGTGTAGATATTTCCATCTTTATACAGATCACGGTGTATGTATTTCCATGTTTATACAGATCGCGGTGTAGATATTTCCATGTTTATACAGATCATGGTGTAGATATTTCCATGTTTATACAGATCACGGTGTTGATATTGCCATGTTTATAGGGATAGCGGTGCAAATATTTCCATATTTATACAGATAGCGGTGTAGTTATTAGCATGTTTATACAGATAGCGGTTTAGATATTTCCATGTATAAACAGATGTCTGTGTATATATTTCCATGTTTAAACAGATGGCGATGTAGATATTTCCTTGTCTATACAAATAGCGGTGTAGTTATTTCCATGTTTATACAGATAGCGGTGTAGATATTTCCATGTATATACAGATGGCTCTGTAGATATTTCCATGCTTATGCAGATGGCTCTGTAGATATTTCCATGTTTATACAGACGACTTTGTAGGTATTTCCATGTTTACACAGATGGCGGTGTAGGTATTTCCATGTTTATAGAGATAGCTGTGTAGATATTTCCATGTGTATACAGATAGCGGTGTAGATATTTCCATGTTTATACAGATAGCGGTGTAGATGTTTCCACGTATATACAGATGGCTGTGTAGATATTTCCATGTTTATACAGATGGCTGTGTAGATATTTCCATGTTTATACAGACGACTTTGTAGATATTTCCATGTTTATACAGATGGCGGTGTAGATATTTACATGTTTATAGAGATAGCTGTGTAGATATTTCCATGTTTACACAGATAGCGGTCTAGATATTTCCATATTTATACAGATCGCGGTGCAGATATTTCCATGTTTATACAGATCGCGGTGTAGATATTTCCATGTTTATACAAATAGCAGTGTAGATATTTCCATGTTTATACAGATTTCGGTGTAGATAATTCCATATTTATAGAGATGGCGGTGTAGATATTTCCATGTTTATAGAGATAGCGGTGTAGATATATCCATGTTCATAGAGATAGCAGTGAGGATATTTCTATGTTTATACAGAAAGCAGTGTAGATATTTCCACTTTTATAGAGATAGTGGTTTAGATATTTCATATTTATATAGATAGCGTGTAGATATTTCCATGTTTATACAGATTTCGGTGTAGATATTTCCAGGTTTATACAGATAGCGGTGTAGATATTTCCACTTTTATACACATGGCAGTGTAGATTTTTCCATCTTTATACAAATGGCAGTGTAGATATTTCCATGTTTATAGAGATGGCGGTGTAGATATTTCCATGTTTATATACATAGCAGTGTAGATATTTTCTTGTTTATGTAGATGGCGTTGTAGATACCTCCATGTTTAAAGAGATGGCAGTGTGTGTATTTCCATGTTAATGGAGATAGCGGTGTAGATATTTCCATGTTTATAGAGATAGCGGTGTAGTTATTTCCATGTTTATAGAGATAGCGGTGTAGATATTAACATGTTTCTACAGATGACTGTGTAGATATTTCCATGTTTGTATAGATGGCAGTGTAGATATTTCCATGATTATAGAGATAGCGGTGTAGATATTTTCATGTTTATACAGATTGCGGTGGAGATATTTCCATGTTTATACAGAAAGCAATGGAGATATTTCCACGTTAATACACATACCGGTGTAGATATTTCCATGTTTATACAGATAGCGGTGTAGTTATTTCCATCTTTACACAGATGGCTGTGCCGATATTTCCATGTTCATACAGAGTTCTCTGTGGATATTTCCATGTTTATATAGATGACAGTGTAGATATATCCAGGTTTATACAGATGACTGTGTAGATATTTCCATGTTAATACAGATGGCGGTGTAGATATTTCCATGTTTATAGAGATAGCGGTGTAGATATTTCCATGTTTATAGAGATAGCGGTTTAAATATTTCCATCTTTATACAGATAATGCTGTAGATATTTCCATGTTTATACAGATGGCGGTGTAGATACAGCCAGGTTTCTGAATATGGCAGTGTAGATATTTTCATGTTTACATAGATGGCGGTGTAACTATTTCCATGTTTACAGAGATTGCAGTGTAGATACTTCCATGGTTATACTGCAAGTGGTGTAGCTATTTCCATGTTTATACAGATAGCGGTGTAGACATTTCCATATTTATAGAGGTAGCGGTGTAGGTATTTGCATGTTTATACAGATGGCGGTGTAGATATTTCCATGATTCTAAAGATGGCGGTGTAGATATTTCCTTGTATATACAGAAAGCTGTGTAGATATTTCCATGTTTATACAGATAGCGGTGTAGATATTTCCATGTTTCTATAGATGGCAGTGTAGATATTTTCTTGTTTATGTAGATGGCGTTGTAGATACCTCCATGTTTAAAGATATGGCGGTGTGTATATTTCCATGTTGATGGAGATAGCGGTGTAGATATTTCCATGTTTATAGAGATAGCGTTTTAGATATTTCCATGTTTATACAGACCGCGGTGTAGATATTTTCATGTTTATACAGATTGCCATGCAGATATTTCCATGTTTGTACAGATGGCGCTGTTGATATTTCCATCTATACACAGATGACCGTGTAGATATTTCCATGTTTATACAGATGGCGGCGCAGATATTTCCATGGATATGTAGATGGCGGTGTAGATATTTCCATGTTTATACAGATAGCGGTGTAGTCATTTCCATGTTTATATTGATAGCGGAGTAGATATTTCCATGTATATACACATGGCTGTGTAGATATTTCCATCTTTATACAGACGTCGGTGTAGATATTTCCATGTTTATGCAGATAACTTTGTAAGTATTTCCATGTTTATACAGATGGCGGTGTAGATATTTCGATGTTTATAGAGATAGCAGTGGAGATATTTCCATGTTTATAGAGATAGAGGTGTAGATATTTCCATGTTTATACTGATCGCGGTGTAGATATTTCCATGTTTATAGAGATGGCGGTGTAGATATTTCCTTGTTCATAGAGATAGCGGTTTTGATTTTTCCATGTTTATAGAGATAGCTGTGTGGATATTTCCATGATTATACAGATAGAGGTGTAGATATTTCCATGTTTATAGAGATTGCGGTGTAGATATTTCCATGTTTATACAGATGACTGTATAGCTATTTCCATGTTTTTACAGATGGCAGTGCAGATATTTCCATGTTTATAGAGATAGCGTTGTAGATATTTCCATGTTTGTACAGATGACGGTGTTGATGTTTCCATCTATACACAGATTGCCATGTAGGTATTTCCATGTGTATACAGATGATATTTTAGATATTTCCATGTTTATACAGATGGTGGTGTAGATATTTCCATGTTTATACAGATGACTGTATAGGTATTTCCATGTTTTTACAGATGGCATTGTTTATATTTCCATGTTTATAGAGATAGAAGTGTAGATATTTCCATGTTTATACAGATGGCGGTGTAGATGTTTCCATGTTTATAGAGATAGCGGTGTGGATATTTCCATGTTTATACAGATAACTGTGTAGATATTTCCATGTTTATACAGATAGCGGTGTAAATATTTCCATGTTTATACAGATCATGGTGTAGATATTTCCATGTTTATAGAGATAGCGGTGTAGATATTTCAATGTTTATACAGATAGCGGTGTAGATATTTCCATGTTTATACAGACCGCGGTGTAGATATTTCCATGTTTATACAGATAGCGGTGCAGATATTTCCATGTTTGTACAGATGGCGGTGTTGATACTTGCATGTATACTCCGATGACCGTGTAGATATTTCCATCTTTATACAGATAGCGGTGGAGTTATTTCCAAGTTTATATAGATAGCGGTGTAGATATTTCCATGTATATACAGATGGCGGTGTAGATATTTCGATGTTTATAGAGATAGCAGTGGAGATATTTCCATGTTTATACAGATATCGGTGTAGATATTTCCATGTTTATACTGATCGCAGTGTAGATATTTCCATGTTTATACAGATGGCGGTGTAGATATTTCCATATTTATACAGATGTCTTTGTAGATATTTAGATGTGTATACAGATGGTATTGTAGGTATTCCCATGTTTATACAGATGGTGGTGTAGATATTTCCATGTTTATTCGGATGACTGTGTAGATATTTGCATGTTTTTACAGATGGCAGTGTAGATATTTCAATGTTTATAGAGATGGCGCTGTAGATATTTCCATGTTTATACAGATAAAGGTGGAGATATTTCCATGTTTATACAGACAGCCGTGGAGATATTAACATGTTTATACACATAGCGGTGTACATATTTCCATGTTTATAGAGACAGCGTTGTAGGTATTTCCATGTTTATACAGATAGCGGTGCGGATATTTCCATGTTTATACAGATGCCTATGCAGATATTATCATATTTATACAGAGGGCTGTGTAGGTATTTCCATGTTTATACAGATGGCAGTGTAGATATTTCCATGTTCCTACACATGACTGTGTAGTTATTTCCATGTTTATACAGATGGCTTTGCAGGTATTTCCTTGTTTATAGAGATAGCGGTGTAGATATTTCCATGTTTATACAGATAGCGGTGTAAATATTTCCATGTTTTATACAGATCGTGGTTCAGATATTTCCATGTTTATACAGATACCTGTGTAGATATTTCCATGTTTATACAGACCGCAGTGTAGATATTTCCATGTTTATACAGATAGCGGTGTAGATATTTCCATGTCTGTACAGACGACGGTGTTGATGTTTCCATCTATACACAGATTGCCGTGTAGTTATTTCCATGTGTATACAGATGGCATTGTAGATATTTCCATGTTTATACAGATGGTGGTGCAGATATTTTCATATTTCTGCAGATGGCGTTGTAGGTATTTCCATGTTTATACAGATAACGGTGTAGATATTTCCATGTTTATACAGATAGCGGTGTAAATATTTCCATGTTTATACAGATCACAGTGTAGATATTTCCATGTTTATAGAGATAGCGGTGTAGATATTTCCATGTTTATACAGATAGAGGTTTATAAATTTCCATGTTTATACAGACCACGGTGTAGATATTTCCATGTTTATAGAGATTGCAGTGTGGATATTTCCATGTTTGTACAGATGGCGGTGTTTATATTTCCATCTATACACGGATGTCCGTGTAGATATTTCCATGTTTATAGAGATGGCGGCGCAGATATTTCCATGGATATGTAGATGGCGGTGTAGATATTTCCATGTTTATACAGATAGCGGTGTAGATATTTCCATGTTTATATAGATAGCGGTGTAGTTATTTCCATGTATATACACATGGCTGTGTAGATATTTCCATGTTTATACAGATGGCGGTGTAGATATTTCCATGTTTATACAGATAGCGGTGTAGATATTTCCATGTTTATACAGATAGCGGTGTAGATATTTCCATGTTTATAGAGATAGCGGTGTAGGTATTTCCATGTTAATAGACATAGCGGTGTAGATATTTCCATGTTTATATAGATGGCGTTGTAGATATTTCCATGTTTATACCGATAGCAGTGTTGGTATTTCCACGTTTATATTGATAGCAATGTAGATATTTCCATGTTTGTGCAGCTCGCGGAGCAGATATTTATATCTTTATAGAGATGGCATTGTAGATATTTCCTTATTCACACAGATGGCGGTGTAGATGTTTCCATGTTTGTACAGATGGCGGAGTAGTTAGTTCCATGTTTATGGAGATGGCAGTGTAGATATTTTCATGTTTATAGAGATGGCGGTGTAGATATTTCCATGTTTATAGAGATAGCAGTGTAGATATTTACATGTTTATACAGATGGCTGTGTAGATATTTCCATGAGTATACAGATGGCATTGTAGATATTTCCATGTTTATACAGATGACTGTATAGCTATTTCCATGTTTTTACAGATGGCAGTGCAGGTATTTCCATGTTTATAGAGATAGCGGTGTAGATATTTTCATGTTTGTACAGATGGCGGTGTTCATATTTCCATCTATACACAGATGGCCGTGTAGATATTTCCATGTATATACAGATGGCGGCGTAGATATTTCCATGGACATGGAGATGGCGGTGTAGATATTTCCATGCTTATACAGATAGCGGTGTAGATATTTCCATGTTTACACAGATGGTGGTGTAGATATTTCCGTGTTTATGCACATGGCGGAGTAGATACTTCCATCTTTATGGAGATGGCAGTGTAGATATTTTCATGTTTATAGAGTTGGCGGTGTAGATATTTCCATATTTATAGAGATAGCGGTGTAGATATTTCCATCTTTCTACAGATGGCAGTGTAGATATTTCCATGTTTATACAGCTGGCGGTGTAGGTATTTCCATATTTATACAGATGTCTGTGTAGATATTTCCATGTGTATACATATGGTATTGTAGCTATTTCCATGTTTATACAGATGGTGGTGTAGATATTTCCATGTTTATTCAGATGACTGTGTAGATATTTCCATGTTTTTACAGATGGCAGTGTAGATATTTCAATGTTTATAGAGATGGCGGTGTGGATATTTCCATGTTTATACAGATAACGGTGGAGATATTTCCATGTTTATACAGACAGCAATGGAGATATTTCCATGTTTATACACATAGCGGTGTACATATTTCCATGTTTATAGAGACAGCGGTGTAGGTATTTCAATGTTTATACAGATAGCGGTGCGGATATTTCCATGTTTATACAGATGCCTATGCAGATATTTCCATATTTATACAGAGGGCTGTGAAGATATTTCTAAGTTTATACAGATGGCAGTGTAGATATTTAAATGTTCCTACACATGACTGTGTAGGTATTTCCATGTTTATGCAGATGGCTTTGTAGATATTTCCATGTTTATAGAGATAGCAGTGCAGATATTTCCATGTTTCTACAGATAGCGGGTTATATATTTCCATGTTTATACAGATCATGGTGTAGATATTTCCATGTTTATACAGATACCGGTGTAGATATTTCCATGTTTATACAGACCGCAGTGTATATATTTCCATGTTTATAGAGATAGCAGTGTAGATATTTCCATGTTTGTACAGTTGGCGGTGTTGATGTCTCTATCTATACACAGATTGCCGTGAAGGTATTTCCATGTGTATACAGACGGCATTGTAGATATTTCCATGTTTATACAGATGGTGGTGTAGATATCTCCATGTTTACACAGATGACTGTATAGTTATTTCCATGTTTATACAGATGGCGGTGTACATATTTCCATGTTTATAGAGATAGCGGTGTAGATATTTCCATATTTATACAGATAACGGTGTAGATATTTCCATGTTTATACAGATGGGGGTGTAGATATTTCCATGTTTATAGAAATAGCGGTGTGGCTATTTCCATGTTTATACAGAAAGCAGTGTATATATTTCCATGTTTATAGAGATGGCTGTGTAGATATTTCCATGTTTATATATACGGCAGTGTAGATATTTCCATGTTTATAGAGATAGTGGTGTAGATATTTCCATCTTTATACAGACGACTGTCTAGTTATTTCCATGTTTATACAGACCGCGGTGTAGATATTTCCATGTTTATACAGATATCGGTGCAGATATTTCCATGTTTGTACAGATGGCGGTGTTCATATTTCCATCTATACACAGATGACCATGTAGATATTTCCATGTTTATACAGATGGTGGCGCAGATATTTCCATGGATATGTAGATGGCGGTGTAGATGTTTCCATGTTTATACAGATAGCGGTGTAGTTATTTCCATGTTTATATAGATAGCGGTGTAGATATTTCCATGTATATACACATGGTGTGTAGATATTTCCATGTGTATACAGACGGCGGTGTATATATTTTCATGTTTATACAGATAACTTTGTTAGTTTTTCCAAGTTTATACAAATGGCGGTGTAGATATTTCCACGTTAATAGAGATAGCAGTGGAGATAATTCCATGTTTATACAGATAGCGGTGTAGATATTTCCATGTTTATACAGATCGCGGTGTAGATATTTCCATGTTTATACAGATCATGGTGTAGATATTTCCATGTTTATACAGATCGTGGTGTTGATATTACCATGTTTATAGGGATAGCGGTGCAAATATTTCCACATTTATACAGATAGCGGTGTAGTTATTAGCATGTTTATACAGATAGCGTTGTAGATATTTCCATGTATAAACAGATGTCTGTGTAGATATTTCCATGTGTAAGCAGATGGTGGTGTAGATATTTCCTTGTTTATACAAATAGCGGTGTATTTATTTCCATGTTTATAAAGATAGCGGTGCAGATATTTCCATGTATATACAGACGGCTGTGTAGGTATTTCCATGTTTATACAGATGGCTGTGTAGATATTTCCATGTTTATACAGATGACTTTGTAGGTATTTCCATGTTTATACAGATTGCGGTGTAGATATTTCCATGTTTATAGAGATAGCTGTGTAGATATTTCCATGTTTATACAGATAGCGGTGTAGATATTTCAATGTTTATACAGATCGCGGTGTAGATATTTCCATGTTTATACAAATCGCGGTGTAGATATTTCCATGTTCTTACACATGACTGTGTTGGTTTTTCCATGTTTATACAGATGGCTTTGTAGATATTTCCATGTTTACAGAGATAGCGGTGTACATATTTCCATGTTTATACAGATAGCGGTGTAAAAATTTCCATGTTTATACAGATCGTGGTGTAGATATTTCCATGTTTATACAGATACCGGTGTAGAAATTTCCATGTTTATACAGACCGCAGTGTAGATATTTCCATGTTTACAGATAGATGTGTAGATATTTCCATGTTTGTACAGATGGCGGTGTTGATGTTTCCATCTATACACAGATTGCCGTGTAGGTATTTCCATGTGTATACAGATGGCATTGCAGATATTTCCATGTTTATACGGATGGTGGTGTAGTTATTTCCATGTTTATACAGATGACTGTATAGGTATTTCCATGTTTTACAGATGGCATTGTAGATATTTCCATGTTTATAGAGCTAGCAGTGTAGATATTTCCATGTTTATACAGATGGCGGTGTAGATATTTCCATGTTTATAGAGATAGCGGTGTAGATATTTCCATATTTAAACAGATAACGGTGTAGATATTTCCATGTTTATACAGATAGCAGTGTAAATATTTCTATGTTTATACAGATCACGGTGTAGATATTTCCATGTTTATAGAGATAGCGGTGCAGATATTTCCATGTTTATACAGATAGCGGTTTAGCTATTTCCATGTTTATACAGACCGCGGTGTAGATATTTCCATGTTTATACAGATAGCGGTGCAGATATTTCCATGTTTGTACATATGGCGGTGTTGATATTTCCATCTATACACAGATGATCGTGTAGATATTTCCATGTTTATACAGATATCAGTGTAGTTATTTCCATGTTTATATAGATAGCGGTGTGGATATTTCCATGTATATACACATGGCTGTGTAGATATTTCCAGGTTTATACAGATGGCGGTGTAGGTATTTCCATGTTTATACTGATAACTTTGTAAGTATTTCCATGTTTATACAGATGGCGGTGTAGATATTTCGATGTTTATAGAGATAGCAGTGGAGATATTTCCATGTTTATAGAGATAGCAGTGTAGATATTTCCACGTTTCTACTGATCGCTGTGTAGATATTTCCATGTTTATAAAGATGGCGGTGTAGATATTTCCATGTTCATAGAGATAGCGGTGTTGATTTTTCCATGTTTATAGAGATGGCGGTGTGGATAATTCCATGTTTATACAGATAGGGGTGTAGATATTTCCATATTTATATAGATGGCGGTGTAGGTATTTCCATGTTTATACAGATCACGGTGTAGATATTTCCGTGTTTATACAGATCGCGGTGTAGATATTTCCATGTTTATACAGATCACGATGTAGATATTTCCATGTTTATACAGATCGCGGTGTTGATATTACCATGTTTATAGGGATAGCAGTGCAAATATTTCCACATTTATACAGATAGCGGTGTAGTTTTAGCATGTTTATACAGATAGTGGTGTAGATATTTCCATGTATAAACAGATGTCTGTGTATATATTTCCATGTTTAAACAGATGGCGGTGTAGATATTTCCTTGTTTATGCAAATAGCATTGTAGTTATATCCATGTTTATACAGCTTACGGTGTAGATATTTCCTTGTTTATACAAATAGCGGTGTAGTTATTTCCATGTTTATACAAATAGCGGTGTAGATAGTTCCTTGTTTATACAAATAGCGGTGAAGATATTTCAATGTTTATACAGATAGTGATGCAGATATTTCCACGTATATACAAATGGCTGTGTAGATATTTCCATGTTTATACAGATGGCTGTGTAGATATTTCCATGTTTATACAGATGACTTTGTAGGTATTTCCGTGTTTATAAAGATGGCGGTGTAGATATTTCCATGTTTATAGATATAGCTGTGTAGATATTTCCTCGTTTATACAGATAGCGGTGTAGATATTTCCATGTTTATACAGATCGCGGTGTAGATATTTCCATGTTTATGCTGATCGCGGTGTAGATATTTCCATGTTTATACAGATAGCGGGGTAGATATTTCCATGTTTTTACAGATATTGGTGTAGATATTTCCATGTTTACACAGATTGCGGTGTAGATATTTCCATCTTTCTACAGATGGCATTGTAGATATGACCATGTTTATACAGATAGCGGTGTAGATATTTCCATGTTTATACAGATCGTGGTGAAGATATTTCCATGTTTATACAGATCGCGGTGTAGATATTTCCATGTTTATACAGATCGCAGTGTAGATATTTCCATGTTTATACTGATAGCGGTGTAGCTATTTCCATGTATATACAGATAGCGGTGTAGATATTTCCATGTTTATACAGATGGCGGTGTAGATATTTCCATGTTTATAGAGATGGCGGTGTAGATATTTCCATGTTCATAGAGATAGCGGTGTAGATATATCCATGTTCATAGAGATAGCAGTGAGGATATTTCCATGTTTATACAGATAGCAGTGTAGATATTTCCATTTTTATAGAGATAGAGGTTTTGATATTTCATATTTATACAGATAGCGGTGTGGATATTTCCATGTTTATACAGATTGTGGTGTAGATATTTCCATGTTTATACAGATAGCGGTGTAGATAATTCCACGTTTATACAGATGGTGGTGTAGATATTTCCATCTTTCTACAAATGGCAGTGTAGATATTGCCATGTTTATATAGATGGCAATGTAGATATTTTCTTGTTTATGTAGATGGCATTGTAGATATCTCCATGTTTAAAGAGATGGCGGTGTATATATTTCCATGTTGATGGAGATAGCGTTGTAGATATTTCCATGTTTATAGAGATAGCGGTGTAGTTATTTCCATGTTTATAGAGATAGCGGTGTAGATATTTCCATATTTCTACAGATGACTGTGTAGATATTTCTATTTTTGTACAGATGGCAGTGTTGATATTTCCTTGTTTATAGAGATACCGATGTAGATATTTTCATGTTTATACAGATTGCGGTGGAGGTATGTCCATGTTTATACAGATAGCAATGCAGATATTTCCACGTTAATACACATAGCGGTCTAGATATTTCCATGTTTATACAGATGACTTTGTAAGTATTTCCATGTTTATACAGATGGCGGTGGAAATATTTCGATATTTATAGAGATAGCATTGGAGATATTTCCATGTTTATAGAGATAGCAGTGTAGATATTTCCACGTTTATACTGATCGCGGTGTAGATATTTCCATGTTTACAGAGATGGCGGTGTAGATATTTCCATGTTGATAGAGATGGCGGTGTGGATATTTCCATGTTTATACAGATAGGGTTGTAAATATTTCCATGTTTATAGACATGGCGGTGTAGGTATTTCCATGTTTATACAGACCACGGTGTAGATATTTCCATGTTTATACAGATCGCGGTGTAGATATTTCCATGTTTATACAGATCATGGTGTAGATATTTCCATGTTTATACAGATCGCGGTGTTGATATTACCATGTTTATAGGGATAGCGGTGCAAATATTTCCACATTTATACAGATAGCGGTGTAGTTATTAGCATGTTTATACAGATAGCGTTGTAGATATTTCCATGTATAAAGAGATGTCTCTGTAGATATTTCCATGTTTAAACAGATGGTGGTGTAGATATTTCCTTCTTTATACAAATAGCGGTGTATATATCTCCATGTTTATACAGATAGCGGTGTAGATATTTCCATGTATATACAGACGGCTGTGTAGATATTTCCATGTTTATACAGATCACTTTGTAGGTATTTCCATGTTTATACAGATTGCGGTGTTGATATTTCCATGTTTATAGAGATAGCTGTGTAGATATTTCCATGTTTATACAGATAGCGGTGTAGATATTTCGATGTTTATACAGATCGCGGTGTAGATATTTCCATGTTTATACAAAACGCGATGTAGATATTTCCATATTCTTACACATGACTGTGTTGGTATTTCCATGTTTACACAGATGGCTTTGTAGATATTTCCATGATTACAGATATAGCAGTGTAGATATTTCCATGTTTATACAGATAGCGGTGTAAATATTGAAATGTTTATACAGATCGTGGTGTAGATATTTCCATGTTTATACAGATACCGGTGTAGAAATTTCCATGTTTATACAGACCGCAGTGTAGATATTTCCATGTTTATACAGATAGCGGTGTAGATATGTCCAAGTTTGTACAGATGGCAGTTTTGATGTTTCCATCTATACACAGATTGCCATGTAGGTATTTCCATGTGTATACAGATGGCATTGTAGATATTTCCATCTTTATACGGATGGTGGTGTAGATATTTCCATGTTTATAGAGATGACTGTATAGGTATTTCCATGTTTTTACAGATGGCATTGTAGATATTTCCATGTTTATAGAGATAGCAGTGTAGATATTTCCATGTTTATACAGATGGCGGTGTAGATATTTCCATGTTTATAGAGATAGCGGTGTAGATATTTCCATGTTTATACAGATAGCGGTTTAGCTATTTCCATGTTTATACAGACGACGGTTTAGATATTTCCATATTTACACAGATAGCGGTGCAGATATTTCCATGTTTGTACAGATGACGGTGTTGATATTTCCATCTATACACAGATGACCGTGTAGATATTTCCATGTTTATACAGATAGCGGTGTAGTTATTTCCATGTTTATATAGATAGCAGTGTAGATATTTCCATGTATATACACATGGCTGTGTAGATATTTCCATGTTTATACAGATGGCGGTGTAGATATTTCCATGTTTATACCGATAACTTTGTAAGTATTTCCATGTTTATACAAATGACGGTGTAGATATTTCGATGTATATAGAGATAGCAGTGGAGTTATTTCCATGTTTATAGAGATGGCAGTGTGGATATTTCCACGTTTATACTGATCGCGGTGTAGATATTTCCATGTTTATACAGATCGCAGTGTAGATATTACCATGTTTATAGAGATGGCAGTGTAGATATTTCCATGTTTATACAGATCACGTTGTAGATATTTCCATGTTTATACAGATCGCGGTGTAGTTATTTCCATGTTTATACAGATCATGGTGTAGATATTTCCATGTTTATACAGATCACGGTGTTGATATTACCATGTTTATAGGGATAGCGGTGCAAATATTTCCACATTTATACAGATAGCGGTGTAGTTATTAGCATGTTTATACAGATAGCGGTGTAGATATTTCCATGTATAAACAGATGTCTGTGTATATATTCCCATGTTTAAACAGATGGTGCTGTAGATATTTCCTTGTTTATGCAAATAGCGGTGTAGTTATTTCCATGTTTATACAGATCACGGTGTAGATATTTCCTTGTTTATACAAACAGCTGTGTAGTTATTTCCATGTTTATACAGATAGCGGTGTAGATATATCCTTGTTTATGCAAATAGCGGTGAAGATATTTCCATGTTTATACAGATCACGGTGTAGATATTTCCTTGTTTATACAAATAGTGGTGTAGTTATTTCCATGTTTATACAGATATTGGTGTAGATATTTCCATGTATATACAGATGTATGTGTAGGTATTTCCTTGTTTATATAGATGACTTTGTAGGTATTTCCATGTTTACAGGTGGCGGTGTAGATATTTCCATGTTTATAGAGATAGCTGTGTAGATATTTCCATGTTTATACAGATAGCGGTGTAGAGATTTCCATGTTTATACAGATGGCGGCGCAGATATTTCCATGGATATGTAGATGGCGGTGTAGATATTTCCATGTTTATACCGATAGCGGTGAAGTTATTTCCATGTTTATATAGATAGCGGTGTAGATATTTCCATGTATATACACATGGCTGTGTAGATATTTCCATGTTTATATAGATGGCGGTGTAGATATTTCCATGTTTATACTGATAACTTTGTAAGTATTTCCATGTTTATACAGGTGGCGGTGGAGATATTTCGATGTTTATAGAGATAGCAGTGGAGATATTTCCATGTTTATAGAGATAGCGGTGTAGATATTTTCACGTTTATACTGATCGCGGTGTAGATATTTCCATGTTCATAGAGATGGCGGCGTAGATATTTTAATGTTCATAGAGATAGCGGTGTTGATTTTTCCATGTTTATAGAGATAGCGGTGTGGATATTTCCATGTTTATACTGATAGGGGTGTAGATATATCCATGTTTATAGAGATGGCGGTGTAGATATTTCCATGTTTATACAGATCACCTTGTAGATATTTCCATGTTTATACACATCGCGGTGTAGATATTTCCATGTTTATACAGATCATGGTGTAGATATTTCCATGTTTACACAGATTGCGGTGTAGATATTTCCATCTTTCTACAGATGGCATTGTAGATATTTCCATCTTTATACAGATGACGGTGTAGATATTTCCATGTTTACACAGATAGTGTTGTAGATATTTCCATGTTTATTCAGATAGCGGTGTAGACATTTCCATGTTTATACAGATAGTGGTGTAGATATTTCCATATTTACAGAGACAAAGGTGTAGATATTTCCATCTTCACACAGATTGCGGTGTACCTTTTTCCATGTTTACACAGATAGCGGTGTAGATATTTCCATGTTTATACAGATAGCAGTGGAGATATTTCCATGTTTATACAGATAGCGGTGGAGGTATTTCCATGTTTATAGAGATGGTGGTGTAGATATTTCCAAGTTTATGCAGATAGCGGTGTAGATATTTCCATGTTTATAGAGATTGCGGTGTAGATATTTCCATGTTTATACAGATAGCGGTGGAGTTATTTCCATGTTTATACATATAGCGCTGTAGATATGTGCATGTTTATGCAGATAGCGGTGTAGATATTTCCATATTTATACAGATAGCGGTTTAGCTATTTCCATGTTTATAGAAATAGCCATGTAGTTATTTCCATGTTTATACAGATGGCGGTGTAGACATTTCCATGTTTATAGAGATAGCGGTGCAGATATTTCCATATTTATACAGATAGCGGTGTAGATATTTCCATGTTTATACAGATAGCGGTGTAGATGTTTCCATGTTTATACAGATAGCGGTGTAGCTATTTCCATGTTTACAGAGATAGAGTTTTAGATATTTCCATATTTGCACAGATTGCCGTGTAGATATTTCCACCTTCACACAGATAACAGTGTACATATTTGCATATTTACACAGACAGCTGAGTAGATATTTCCGTGTTTACACAGATAGTGTTGTAGATATTTCCATGTTTATATAGATAACGGTGTAGATATTTCCAGGTTTATAGAGATGGCAGTGTAGATACTTCCTTTTTTATGTAGATGGCGTTGTAGATTTTTCCATGTTTATAGATATGGCGGTGTATACATTTCCATGTTTATAGAGATAGCGGTGTAGATATTTCCTTGTTTACAGAGATAGCGGTGTAGGTATTTCCATGTTTATAGAGATAGCGGAGTAAATAATTCCATGTTTATACAGACAGTGTTGTACACATTTCCAAGTTTATACTGACAGCGGTGTTGGTATTTCCTGGTTTATATATATAGCGGTGTAGATATTTCCATGTTTACACAGCTCGCGGTGTAGATATTTACATCTTTATACAGATGGCAGTGTAGATATTTCCATGTTTATACAGATGGCGTTGTACATAGTTCCATGTTTATGGAAATGGCAGTGTAGATATTTCCATGTTTATTGAGATAGTGGTGAAGGTATCTCCATGTCTGTAGATATAACGGTGAAGATATTTCCATGATTATACAGATGGTTGTGTAGATATTTCCATGTGCATATAGATGTCAGGGTAGGTATTTCCATGTTTATACAGATGGCAGTGTAGGTATTTCCATGTTTATAAAGATAGCGGTGTAGACATATCCATGTTTATAGAGATCGCGGTGTAGCTATTTCCATGTTCATACAGATAGCGTTGTAGATCTGTATACGGTGAAGATATTTCCATGTTTTTAGTGATAGCCATGTAGATATTTCCATGTATATACAGATAGCGGTATTGACATTTCCATGTTTATAGAGATAGCAGTGTAGATATTTCCATATTTATACAGATAGCGGAGTAGTCATTTCCAAGTTTACACTGATAGCAGTGTAGATATTTCCATGTTTATACAGATAGTAGTGTAGATATATCCATGTTTATACAGACTGTGGTGTAGATATTTCCATGTTTATACATATAGCGATGTAGATATTTCCATGTTTATACAGATAGTGGTGTAGATATTTCCATGTTTACACAGACAGAGGTGTAGATATTTCCATCTTCAAACAGATTACGGTGTACATATTTCCATGTTTACACTGACAGCTGTGTAGGTATTTCCATGTTTACACAGATAGTGTTGTAGATATTTCCATGTTTATAGAGATTGCAGTGTGGTTATTTCCAGGTTTATAAATATAGCGGTGTAGATATTCCATGTTTATACAGATGGCGTTGGAGATATTTTTAAGTTTATACAGATAGCGGTGGACGTATTTTTATGTTTATAGAGATGGCGGTGTATATATTTCCAAGTATATACAGATAGCGGTGTAGATATTTCCGTGTTTATACAGATAGCGGTGCAGGTATTTCCAAGTTTATAGAGATAGCGGTGCAGATGTTTCCATGTTTATACAGATGGCTGTGTAGTTATTTCCATGTGTATACAGGTGACAGTGTAGATATTTCCATGTTTATACAGATGGGGGTGTAGATATTTCCATGTTTATAAAGATGAATGTGTAGATATTTCCATGTTTTTTAATCATGGCCGACAAATTTTTCCATGTTACACAGATAGCGGTGTGGATATTTCCATGTTTATACAGATAGCGGTGTTGATATGTCCATCTTTATACTGATCGTGGTGTAGATATTTCCATGTTTATACAGATAGTGGTGTAGATATTTCCATGTTTATACAGATAGCGGTGTAGATATTTCCATATTTACAGAGGTAGATGTGTACATATTTCCATATTTGCACAGATTTCGGCGTACATATTTCCACGTTTATAGAGATAGCGGTGTAGATATTTCAATGTTTATAGAGATAGCGGTTTAGTTATTTCCATGTTTATACAGATGGCAGTGTAGATATTTCCATGTTTAAACAGAAGGTGGTGAAGATATTTCCATGTCTACAGAGACAGCGGGGTAGGTATTTCCATATTTATACAGATTGCGGTGTAGAGATTTCCATCTGTATACAGATGGTGGTGTAGATATTTCCATATTTATACAGATGGCGGTGTAGATACATCCAAGTTTCAGAAGATGACGGTGTAGATATTTTCATGTTTATAGAGATGGCAGTGTAGATATTTGCATGTTTATAAAGATGCCTGTGTAGATATTTCCAAGTTTATGCAGATGGTCGTGTAGATATTTCCATGTTTATAGAGATGGCGGTGTAGTTATTTCCACGTTTACAGAGATAGCGTTGTAGATATTCCCATGTTTATAGAGATGGTGGTGTAAGTATTTTTATGTTTATAGAGATAGCGGTGTAGATATTTCCATGTTTATACAGATAGCGGTGTTGGTATTTCCATGCTTATACAGATAGCGGTGTAGATATTTCCGTGTTTATACAGCTCGCGGTGTAGATATTTCCATCTTTATACAGATGGCAGTGTAGATATTTCCATGTTTATACAGATAGCGGTGAAGATATTTCCATGTCTATAGAAATAGCGGTGTAGGTATTTCCATATTTATACAGATTGCGGTGTAGATATTTCCATCTGTATACAGATGGCGGTGTAGATATTTCCATATTTATACAGATAGCAGTGAAGATATTTCCATGTTGATACAGATAGTGGTGTAGATATTTCCATGTTTTTACAGATGGCGGTGTAGATACATCCATGTTTCTGAAGATGGCGGTGTAGATGTTTTCATGTTTATAGAGATGGCGGTGTAGGTATTTCTATGTTTATAAAGATGACTGTGTAGGTATTTCCATGTTTATACAGATGGCGGTGAAGATATTTCCATGTTGATACAGATAGCGGTGTAGAAATTTCCAACTTTATACAGATAGTGGTGTAGATATTTCCATGTTTATAGAGATAGCGGTGTAGATATTTCCATCTTTATACTGATAGCAGTGTAGATATTTCCAAGTTTATACAGATGGCGGTGTCGATAGTTCCATGTTTATAGAGACGGCGTTGTAGATACTTTCATGTTTATATACATGGCCGTGTAGATATTTCCATGTTTGTAGAGATAGCGGTGTATATATTTCCATGTTTATAGAGATAGCGGTGTACGTATTTCCTTGTTTATAGAGATAGCTGTGTAGATACATCCATGTTTATACAGATGGCTGTGTAGGTATTTCCATGTCTATACAGATGACTGTGTAGATATTTGTGTGTTTACACAAATGGCGGTGTAGATATTTCCATATTTATACAGATAGCACTGTAGATATTTCCATGTTTATACAGATAACGGTGTAGATATATCGATGTTTATACAGATAGCGATGTAGATATTTCCATGTTTATACAGATAGTGGTGTAGATATTTCCATGTTTACAGAGATAGCGGTGTAGATATTTCCATCTTTGCACAGATTGCGGTGTAGATATTTCCATCTTTACACAGATAGCTGTGTAGATATTTTCATATTAATACAGATCTTGGTGTAGATAACTCCATCTTTCCACAGATGGCAGTGTAGATATTTCCATGTTTATACAGATGACAGTGTAGATATTTCCATGTTTATACAGATAGTGGTGTAGATATTTCCATGTTCATGTAGATGGCGGTGTAGGTATTTCCATGTTTATAGAGATGGCGGTGTAGATATTTCTATGTTTATAGAGATAGCGCTGTAGATATTTCTATGTGTATAGAGATGGCGGTGTAGGTATTTCCATGTTTATAGAGATAGTTGTGTAGATATTTCCATGTTGATACAGATAGCAGTGTAGATATTTCCATGTTTATACAGATAGCGGTGTTGGTATTTCCATGTTTATACAACTAGCGTTGTAGATATTTCCATGTTTATACAGCTCGCGGTGTAGATATTTCCATCTTTATAGAGATGGCAGTGAAGGTATTTCCAAGTGTATACAGATAGCGGTTTAGATATTTCCATGTTTATACAGATGGCGGTGTAGATACATCCATGTTTCAGAAGATGGCGGTGTAGATATTTTCATGTTTATAGACATGGCGGTGTAGATATTTGCATGTTTATACAGATGTCTGTGTAGACATTTCCAAGTTTATGCAGATGGTGGTGTAGATATTTCCATGTTTATAGAGATGGCGGTGTAGTTATTTCCATGTTTATAGAGATAGCGTTGTAGATATTTCCATGTTTATAGAGATGGTGGTGTAAGTATTTTCATGTTTATAGATATAGTGGTGTAGATATTTCCATGTTTATACAGATAGCGGTATTGGTATTTCCATGTTTATACAGATAGCGGTGTAGATATTTCCATGTTTATATAGCTCGCGGTGTAGATATTTCCATCTTTATACAGATGGCAGTGTAGATATTTCCATGTATATACAGATAGTGGTATAGATATTTCCATGTCTATAGAGATAGCGGTGTAGGTATTTCCATATTTATACAGATAGCGGTGTAGATATTTCCATCTGTATATAGATGGCGGTGTAGATATTTCCATATTTATACAGATAGCATTGAAGGTATTTCCGTGTTTATACAGATGGCGGAGAAGTTAGTTCCATGCTTATGGAGATGGCAGTGTAGATAATTTCATGTTTATAGAGATGGCGGTGTAGATATTTCCATGTTTATAGAGATAGCAGTGTAGATATTTACATGTTTATACAGATGGCTGTGTAGATATTTCCATGTGTATACAGATGTCATTGTAGATATTTCCATGTCTATACAGATGACTGTATAGGTATTTCCATGTTTTTACTGATGGCAGTGCAGATATTTCCATGTTTATAGAGATAGCGGTGTAGATATTTCCATGTTTGTACAGATGGCGGTGTTGATATTTCCATCTATACACAGATGGCCGTGTAGATATTTCCATGTTTATAGAGATGGCGGTGTAGATATTTCCATGTTTACACAGATGGTGGTGTAGATATTTCCGTGTTTATACACATGGCGGAGTAAATACTTCCATCTTTATGGAGATGGCAGTGTAGATATTTTCATGTTTATAGAGTTGGCGGTGTAGATATTTCCATATTTATAGAGATAGCGGTGTAGATATTTCCGTCTTTCCACAGATGGCAGTGTAGATATTTCCATGTTTATACAGACCGCGGTGTAGATATTTCCATGTTTATACAGATAGCGGAGTAGATATTTCCATGTTTATACAGATCGCGGTGTACATATTTCCATGTTTATACCGATCGCGGTGTAGATATTTCCATGTTTATACAGATAGCGGTGTATATATTTCCATGTTTTTACAGATATCGGTGTAGATATTTCCATGTTTACACAGATTGCGGTATAGATATTTCCATCTTTCTACAGATGGCATTGTATATATTTTCATATTTATACAGATGGCGGTGTAGATATTTCCATGTTTATATAGATGTTGGTGTAGATATTACCATGTTTATACAGATAGCGGTGTAGATATTTCCATGTTTATACAGATCGTGTTGAATATATTTCTATGTTTATACAGATCGCGGTGTAGATATTTCCAAGTTTATACAGATCGTGGTGTAGATATTTCCTTGTTTATAGAGATAACGGTGTAGATATTTCCATGTTTATACAGATAGCGGTGTAGATATTTCCATGTTTATAGAGATAGCGGTGTAGGTATTTCCATGTTTATAGACATAGCGGTGTAGATATTTCCATGTTTTTACAGATGGCAGTGTAGATATTTCAATGTTTATAGAGATGGCGCTGTAGATATTTCCATGTTTATACAGATAACGGTGGAGATATTTCCATGTTTATACAGACAGCAGTGGAGATATATCCATGTTTATACACGTAGCGGTGTACATATTCCCAGGTTTATAGAGACAGCGGTGTAGGTATTTCCATGTTTATACAGATAGCGGTGCAGATTTTTCCATGTTTATACAGATGCCTATGCAGATATCCACATATTTATACAGAGGGCTGTGTAGATATTTCTAAGTTTATACAGATGGCAGTGTAGATATTTCCATGTTCCTACACATGACTGTGTAGGCAATTCCATGTTTATACAGATGGTTTTGAAGATATTTCCATGTTTATAGAGATAGCAGTGCAGATATTTCCATGTTTATACAGATAGCGGTGTATATATTTCCATGTTTATACAGATCGCGGTGTAGATAATTCCATGTTTATACAGATACCGGTGTAGATGTTTCCATGTTTATTCAGACCGCAGTGTAGATATTTCCATGTTTATAGACATAGCAGTGTAGATATTTCCATGTTTGTACAGATGGCGGTGTTGAAGTTTCCATCTATACACAGATTGCCGTGCAGGTATTTCCATGTGTATAGAGATGGCATTGTAGATATTTGCATGTTTATACAGATGGTGGTGTAGATATTTCCATGTTTACACAGATGACTGTATAGGTATTTCCATGTTTATACAGATGGCGGTGTAGATATTTCCATGTTTATAGAGATAGCGGTGAAGATATTTCCATATTTATACAGATCACGGTGCAGATATTTCCATGTTTATAGAGATAGCGGTGTAGATATTTCCATGTTTATACAGATAGCAGTGTAGATCTTTCCATGTTTATACAGACCGCGGTGTAGATATTTCCATGTTTATACAGATAGCGTTGCAGATACTTCCATGTTTGTACAAATGGCGGTGTTGATATTTCCATCTATGCACAGATGACCGTGTAGATATTTCCATGTTTATACAGATGGCAGCACAGATATTTCCATGGATATATAAATGGCGGTGTAGATATTTCCATGTTAATACAGATAGCGGGGTTGTTATTTCCATGTTTATATAGATAGCGGTGTAGATATTTCCATGTATATACACATAGCTGTGTAGATATTTCCATGTTTATACAGATGGCAGTGTAGATATTTCCATGTTTATACAGATAACTTTGTAAGTATTTCCATGTTTATACAGATGGCGGTGTAGATATTTCAATGTTTATAGACATAGCAGTGGAGATATTTCCATGTTGATACAGATAGCGGTGTAGATATTTCCATGTTTATACTGATCGTGGTGTAGATATTTCCATGTTTATAGAGATGGCGGTGTAGATATTTCCATGTTCATAGAGATAGCGGTGTTCATTTTTCCATGTTTATAGAGACAGCGGTGTGGATATTTCCATGTTTATACAGATAGCGTTGCAGATATTTCCATGTTTATAGAGATGGCGGTGAAGATATTTCCATGTTTATACAGATCACGATGTAGATATTTCCTTATTTATACAAATAGCGGTGTAGTTATTTCCATGTTTATACAGATAGCGGTGTAGATATTTCCATGTATATACAGATGGCTGTGTAGATATTTCCATGTTTATACAGATGGCTTTGTAGATATTTCCATGTTTATACAGATGACTTTGTAGGTATTTCCATGTTTATACAGATGGCGGTGTAGATATTTCCATGTTTATAGAGATAGCTGTGTAGATATTTCCATGTTTATACAGATAGCGGTGTAGATATTTCCATGTTTATACAGATAGCGGTGTAGATATTTCCATGTTTATAGACATAGCGGTGTAGATATTTCCATGTTTATATAGATGGCGTTGTAGATATTTCCATGTTTATACCGTTAGCGGTGTTGGTATTTCCACGTTTATACAGATAGCGATGTAGATATTTCCATGTTTATACAGCTCGCGGTGCAGATATTTATATCTTTATACAGATGGCATTGTAGATATTTCCTTATTCACACAGATGGCGGTGTAGATGTTTCCATGTTCATACAGATGGCGGAGAAGTTAGTTCCATGCTTATGGAGATGGCAGTGTAGATAATTTCATGTTTATAGAGATGGCGGTGTAGATATTTCCATGTTTATAGAGATAGCAGTGTAGATATTTACATGTTTATACAGATGGCTGTGTAGATATTTCCATGTGTATACAGATGTCATTGTAGATATTTCCATGTCTATACAGATGACTGTATAGGTATTTCCATGTTTTTACTGATGGCAGTGCAGATATTTCCATGTTTATAGAGATAGCGGTGTAGATATTTCCATGTTTGTACAGATGGCGGTGTTGATATTTCCATCTATACACAGATGGCCGTGTAGATATTTCCATGTTTATAGAGATGGCGGTGTAGATATTTCCATGTTTACACAGATGGTGGTGTAGATATTTCCGTGTTTATACACATGGCGGAGTAAATACTTCCATCTTTATGGAGATGGCAGTGTAGATATTTTCATGTTTATAGAGTTGGCGGTGTAGATATTTCCATATTTATAGAGATAGCGGTGTAGATATTTCCGTCTTTCCACAGATGGCAGTGTAGATATTTCCATGTTTATACAGACCGCGGTGTAGATATTTCCATGTTTATACAGATAGCGGAGTAGATATTTCCATGTTTATACAGATCGCGGTGTACATATTTCCATGTTTATACCGATCGCGGTGTAGATATTTCCATGTTTATACAGATAGCGGTGTATATATTTCCATGTTTTTACAGATATCGGTGTAGATATTTCCATGTTTACACAGATTGCGGTATAGATATTTCCATCTTTCTACAGATGGCATTGTATATATTTTCATATTTATACAGATGGCGGTGTAGATATTTCCATGTTTATATAGATGTTGGTGTAGATATTACCATGTTTATACAGATAGCGGTGTAGATATTTCCATGTTTATACAGATCGTGTTGAATATATTTGTATGTTTATACAGATCGCGGTGTAGATATTTCCAAGTTTATACAGATCGTGGTGTAGATATTTCCTTGTTTATAGAGATAACGGTGTAGATATTTCCATGTTTATACAGATAGCGGTGTAGATATTTCCATGTTTATAGAGATAGCGGTGTAGGTATTTCCATGTTTATAGACATAGCGGTGTAGATATTTCCATGTTTTTACAGATGGCAGTGTAGATATTTCAATGTTTATAGAGATGGCGCTGTAGATATTTCCATGTTTATACAGATAACGGTGGAGATATTTCCATGTTTATACAGACAGCAGTGGAGATATATCCATGTTTATACACGTAGCGGTGTACATATTCCCAGGTTTATAGAGACAGCGGTGTAGGTATTTCCATGTTTATACAGATAGCGGTGCAGATTTTTCCATGTTTATACAGATGCCTATGCAGATATCCACATATTTATACAGAGGGCTGTGTAGATATTTCTAAGTTTATACAGATGGCAGTGTAGATATTTCCATGTTCCTACACATGACTGTGTAGGCAATTCCATGTTTATACAGATGGTTTTGAAGATATTTCCATGTTTATAGAGATAGCAGTGCAGATATTTCCATGTTTATACAGATAGCGGTGTATATATTTCCATGTTTATACAGATCGCGGTGTAGATAATTCCATGTTTATACAGATACCGGTGTAGATATTTCCATGTTTATTCAGACCGCAGTGTAGATATTTCCATGTTTATAGACATAGCAGTGTAGATATTTCCATGTTTGTACAGATGGCGGTGTTGAAGTTTCCATCTATACACAGATTGCCGTGCAGGTATTTCCATGTGTATAGAGATGGCATTGTAGATATTTGCATGTTTATACAGATGGTGGTGTAGATATTTCCATGTTTACACAGATGACTGTATAGGTATTTCCATGTTTATACAGATGGCGGTGTAGATATTTCCATGTTTATACAGATAGCGGTGAAGATATTTCCATATTTATACAGATCACGGTGCAGATATTTCCATGTTTATAGAGATAGCGGTGTAGATATTTCCATGTTTATACAGATAGCAGTGTAGATCTTTCCATGTTTATACAGACCGCGGTGTAGATATTTCCATGTTTATACAGATAGCGTTGCAGATACTTCCATGTTTGTACAAATGGCGGTGTTGATATTTCCATCTATGCACAGATGACCGTGTAGATATTTCCATGTTTATACAGATGGCAGCACAGATATTTCCATGGATATATAAATGGCGGTGTAGATATTTCCATGTTAATACAGATAGCGGGGTTGTTATTTCCATGTTTATATAGATAGCGGTGTAGATATTTCCATGTATATACACATAGCTGTGTAGATATTTCCATGTTTATACAGATGGCAGTGTAGATATTTCCATGTTTATACAGATAACTTTGTAAGTATTTCCATGTTTATACAGATGGCGGTGTAGATATTTCAATGTTTATAGACATAGCAGTGGAGATATTTCCATGTTGATACAGATAGCGGTGTAGATATTTCCATGTTTATACTGATCGTGGTGTAGATATTTCCATGTTTATAGAGATGGCGGTGTAGATATTTCCATGTTCATAGAGATAGCGGTGTTCATTTTTCCATGTTTATAGAGACAGCGGTGTGGATATTTCCATGTTTATACAGATAGCGTTGCAGATATTTCCATGTTTATAGAGATGGCGGTGA
Source organism: Pan troglodytes (assembly GCF_028858775.2). Taxonomy (NCBI): domain Eukaryota; kingdom Metazoa; phylum Chordata; class Mammalia; order Primates; family Hominidae; genus Pan; species Pan troglodytes. The sequence goes on along the minus strand of NC_072419.2, from coordinate 635,260 downwards.
AGATATTTCCATGTTTATACAGATCACGATGTAGATATTTCCTTATTTATACAAATAGCGGTGTAGTTATTTCCATGTTTATACAGATAGCGGTGTAGATATTTCCATGTATATACAGATGGCTGTGTAGATATTTCCATGTTTATACAGATGGCTTTGTAGATATTTCCATGTTTATACAGATGACTTTGTAGGTATTTCCATGTTTATACAGATGGCGGTGTAGATATTTCCATGTTTATAGAGATAGCTGTGTAGATATTTCCATGTTTATACAGATAGCGGTGTAGATATTTCCATGTTTATACAGATAGCGGTGTAGATATTTCCATGTTTATAGACATAGCGGTGTAGATATTTCCATGTTTATATAGATGGCGTTGTAGATATTTCCATGTTTATACCGTTAGCGGTGTTGGTATTTCCACGTTTATACAGATAGCGATGTAGATATTTCCATGTTTATACAGCTCGCGGTGCAGATATTTATATCTTTATACAGATGGCATTGTAGATATTTCCTTATTCACACAGATGGCGGTGTAGATGTTTCCATGTTCATACAGATGGCGGAGAAGTTAGTTCCATGCTTATGGAGATGGCAGTGTAGATAATTTCATGTTTATAGAGATGGCGGTGTAGATATTTCCATGTTTATAGAGATAGCAGTGTAGATATTTACATGTTTATACAGATGGCTGTGTAGATATTTCCATGTGTATACAGATGTCATTGTAGATATTTCCATGTCTATACAGATGACTGTATAGGTATTTCCATGTTTTTACTGATGGCAGTGCAGATATTTCCATGTTTATAGAGATAGCGGTGTAGATATTTCCATGTTTGTACAGATGGCGGTGTTGATATTTCCATCTATACACAGATGGCCGTGTAGATATTTCCATGTTTATAGAGATGGCGGTGTAGATATTTCCATGTTTACACAGATGGTGGTGTAGATATTTCCGTGTTTATACACATGGCGGAGTAAATACTTCCATCTTTATGGAGATGGCAGTGTAGATATTTTCATGTTTATAGAGTTGGCGGTGTAGATATTTCCATATTTATAGAGATAGCGGTGTAGATATTTCCGTCTTTCCACAGATGGCAGTGTAGATATTTCCATGTTTATACAGACCGCGGTGTAGATATTTCCATGTTTATACAGATAGCGGAGTAGATATTTCCATGTTTATACAGATCGCGGTGTACATATTTCCATGTTTATACCGATCGCGGTGTAGATATTTCCATGTTTATACAGATAGCGGTGTATATATTTCCATGTTTTTACAGATATCGGTGTAGATATTTCCATGTTTACACAGATTGCGGTATAGATATTTCCATCTTTCTACAGATGGCATTGTATATATTTTCATATTTATACAGATGGCGGTGTAGATATTTCCATGTTTATATAGATGTTGGTGTAGATATTACCATGTTTATACAGATAGAGGTGTAGATATTTCCATGTTTATACAGATCGTGTTGAATATATTTCTATGTTTATACAGATCGCGGTGTAGATATTTCCAAGTTTATACAGATCGTGGTGTAGATATTTCCTTGTTTATAGAGATAACGGTGTAGATATTTCCATGTTTATACAGATAGCGGTGTAGATATTTCCATGTTTATAGAGATAGCGGTGTAGGTATTTCCATGTTTATAGACATAGCGGTGTAGATATTTCCATGTTTTTACAGATGGCAGTGTAGATATTTCAATGTTTATAGAGATGGCGCTGTAGATATTTCCATGTTTATACAGATAACGGTGGAGATATTTCCATGTTTATACAGACAGCAGTGGAGATATATCCATGTTTATACATGTAGCGGTGTACATATTCCCAGGTTTATAGAGACAGCGGTGTAGGTATTTCCATGTTTATACAGATAGCGGTGCAGATTTTTCCATGTTTATACAGATGCCTATGCAGATATCCACATATTTATACAGAGGGCTGTGTAGATATTTCTAAGTTTATACAGATGGCAGTGTAGATATTTCCATGTTCCTACACATGACTGTGTAGGTAATTCCATGTTTATACAGATGGTTTTGAAGATATTTCCATGTTTATAGAGATAGCAGTGCAGATATTTCCATGTTTATACAGATAGCGGTGTATATATTTCCATGTTTATACAGATCGCGGTGTAGATAATTCCATGTTTATACAGATACCGGTGTAGATGTTTCCATGTTTATTCAGACCGCAGTGTAGATATTTCCATGTTTATAGACATAGCAGTGTAGATATTTCCATGTTTGTACAGATGGCGGTGTTGAAGTTTCCATCTATACACAGATTGCCGTGCAGGTATTTCCATGTGTATAGAGATGGCATTGTAGATATTTGCATGTTTATACAGATGGTGGTGTAGATATTTCCATGTTTACACAGATGACTGTATAGGTATTTCCATGTATATACAGATGGCTGTGTAGATATTTCCATGTTTATACAGATGGCTGTGTAGATATTTCCATGTTTATACAGATGACTTTGTAGGTATTTCCATGTTTATACAGATGGCGGTGTAGATGTTTCCATGTTTATGGAGATAGCTGTGTAGATATTTCGATGTTCATACAGATCGCGGTGGAGATATTTCCATGTTCATACAGATAGCGGTGTAGATGTTTCCATGTTTATACAGATAGCGGTGTAGATATTTCCATGTATTTACAGATATCGGTGTAGATATTTCCATGTTTACACAGATTGCGGTGGAGTTATTTCCATCTTTCTACAGATGGTATTGTAGATATTTCCATGTTTATATAGATGGTGGTGTAGATATTACCATGTGTATACAGATAGCGGTGTAGATATTTCCATGTTTATACA